>NC_138545.1:47137728-47400228 GCF_964234715.1 Podarcis melisellensis | reverse complement strand
TTTTCCCAATTGAGGATTCATTTATCTGGGTCAGTTCACCAGTTCTTGCAGCCCAGTTCCCATCACTTTGCCCCATGCGGTCAATTTACTGTAGGGTAGAGTTTTAATTCTAACACAGTATGCTTTATAATGATATTTCCCCCCCCCCCTACATTTTCAGTGGTTCTTATTTTTATCTGTAAGCAGCCTTGAGTCCCTGCCAGAGGAAAACACGAGGTATAAATAAATATATACTGTATTTTCCTGTGTAGAAGACTATATTTTTCCCGAAATTTTTGAAGTTTAAAATAAGGGGTCATCTTATATACAGATAGTGCATAGCGCATTTTCTTAATTTTGGGCTAAAAAAATTTGGTCTGTCTTATATATGTAGGGCGTCTTATACACAGAAAAATACAGTACGCATAATAATAATATAATATGGGCAGACCTCCTGAGCTATAGAACTGCTTGGTTAGTGTGATATTGGGATGCAACTCCATCTGTCTGTGTCTGGCTAGTTCTGTGGCCAAAGGAGGGAATCTTGCTGCTGCCTTGAGCTGTAGGCTTAGTTTCATGTTCAATTGACCCAGGAACTGTGGCATTGCTTTGCTATAACAGCAGCAACAATTTATTATTTATACCCCACCCCTCTGGGTGGGTTTCCCCAGCTACTCTGGGCAGCTCCTGGCATCATCATCGTCATCATACGATCAAATATTGAAAATTTCCTAAACAGGGCTGCCTTCAGATGTCTTCTAAAAGTCAGATAGTTGTTTATTTCCTTGACATCTGCTGGAAGGGCATTCCACAGGGCGGGCGCCACTACCGAGAAGGCCCTCTGCCTGGTTCCCTGTAGCTTCACTTCTCACAGTGAGGGAACCGCCAGAAGGCCCTCGGCGCTGCACCTCAGTGTCTTGGGCTGGACGATGGGGGTGGAGACGCTCCTTCAGGTATACTGGGAACCACTGTGGGAACTTTGTAGCAGCACACCTTGCGTCGTGGATGGAAGAGAGTATAGATCAGATTCAGCTTATGTTTGACAGAGCAGCATTCTTGTGATTGCTTCATGGAGTTTGTACCCTCCGTGGATGGGTAAATGTAGGGGCAGTGTCAGTGAATGACCTTATGGCTGGTGGTTGGTGACAGAATTGCTAGAAATGTGGTGGGAACGGCTGCTGTTATGACGTTCCGTCTCTTTCCTCCCTCTGCAGCTATGGTTGTGCTTTAGATGTTGCTGTGTGGTGGGTAGCACAGAATCCAAACAAGTTATTTAACCGGCATAAGAAGGCTGATCGCTGAAGAATTGATGCTTTTGAATTATGGTGCTGGAGGAGACTCTTGAGAGTCCCATGGACTGCAAGAAGATCAAACCTCTCCATTCTGAAGGAAATCAGCCCTGAGTGCTCACTGGAAGGACAGATCATGAAGCTGAGGCTCCAATACTTTGGCCACCTCATGAGAAGAGAAGACTCCCTGAAAAAGACCCTGATGCTGGGAAAGATGGAGGGCACAAGGAGAAGGGGACGACAGAGGACAAGATGGTTGGACAGTGTTCTCGAAGCTACCAACATGAGTTTGACCAAACTGCAGGAGGCAGTGGAAGACAGGAGTGCCTGGCGTGCTCTGGTCCATGGGGTCACAAAGAGTCGGACACGACTAAACGACTAAACAACAACAACAAGCTGCTGCTGCACAAAATCAAAAGTTTTCTGCTCAGCTTCTAAATTCTTTGCTCATGCTCCTTTGTGGAATTGCAGAGTCTTAGCTCAAAATCCATTTCTCTGCGTTTCATAGAAGCTGCATGAGACGATGATATTTGAACACTTATTTGGCCCAGGGGGATCTAAATCGAGAAACCCAGTGACCCCGTAATCCCTCATGGGGCCAAAGAGTGCAAACATGCTGGTAATATTATATTATTTCGGATCATGAAGGCTTGGTTTATTTTTAGCAGCAGCATCTGCAAGAGCTAAGCTCTGGGTAAGCTGGAGCTTTGTTCTTAATTTTGTACACACCAGAACAGTTCCTGTGAGCGTCCCATGACTGGACGCACATTAGTGCATGTTAGGCAGGACTGTAACTCTAGAAGCGGCGACATTGTTTAGAAACATCTACCCCAATGCTATTTCTGCATAACATTTTCCTACTGCAGATACGGTTACACACCATGTGCTTGTTTCAAGTGAGGCAGCTGTTCCTGTAGCTCACGGGGGGTTGGATTTATGCCTTTAAATCCAGAGGTTCCTGGTTCTGTCTCTGCAGCTTGAAGGCTTCACTCTTGCAGCAACACATTGGCATTAAAATTAAGGAAAGCCATACTATGAATCAAGAGATTAGCAGAGATTTATATGCCTCAGTGACACAGCAAAAGGCTTCGCCCAGGTGGAAAAGACAGATCACATTTATCAAAAGGGACAAGCTGACCTAGAGGTGAGAAGTCTGTTTAAGCTACAAGTTATTCAGCTGCTTCTGCAGATACATGGAAAGTTCAGCTTGCCCATGAAGTTCCAAATTGCAGACAGGAAATGATTAATCCAGCCCCCAAAGGCAGGTATAGCAAATTTATGGTGCCTTTGAGGAGGCCTCTCCCAGAACCGGGGGGGGGGGGGGGAATTGCAGAATGTTACATGATTGCCCTATAAGGACCTAGCACATGTCAGAATGTCGTTCCTGGATGTCATGACCCCCTCAAATGCAAAGTCCATGCTCTCGTCTTCAGATGGGTTCATCCTTTGCTGCCTATTCTCCTCTCCTGCGACCAAGAAATGGATGCTCTCACCCAACTATCCTGGATCAAGAGCCAAGATCAAAAGTACTTCTATATAACAGTGCACAGAAAAATGCTCCTTCAACTTCGCAAGAATGATTCCATCAAAATTATGCACCGTGCAAGAGTTTGTGGACAAATCCTCGGAGACATCTTTCAGAGTCAAGCTAAATGCAACGGGACAACTGTCCTTGGTCTTTTCTGTTTGTGTATTAAGCAAGGGCAGGTGGTTTAATTTTTACAGTACCAAAAATTATCCAGATTGGGAGGAAAAGGTCTGAAAAAAACAGAGCACAAGGAGGTAGGCGGAGGAGCATGGGAAGATAAGCCCATCACCGTCTAGCTTGACCTTCAAATGTATCTGCTAGAAATCAGTTTAGAAGCTGAACTGAATTTAGGCATGTTGACAAAGCAGCACAGCCAAAGCTATTATGCATTATAGCACAATGCCAAGTTAAAATGAGGTGCTGAATACACAGCACTTTGTTCAAACAACAGCCAGATAGAAATTGAATCGCGAGTCTAGCCTGTCCAAAATAATAATAATAATAATAATAATAATAATAATAATAATAATAATAATAATTTATTTATACCCCAGCCACTCTGGGCGGCTCCCAATCAAGTGTTAAAAACAGTACAGCGTTACATATTAAAAACAGGGCTGCCTTAAGATGTCTTCTGAATGTCAGGTAATTGTTTATCTCTTTGACATCTGATGGGAGGGCGTTCCACAAGGCGGGCGCCACTACCGAGAAGGCCCTCTGTCTGGTTCCCTGTAGCCTCACTTCTCGCAATGAGGGAACCGCCAGAAGGCCCTTGGCGCTGGACCTTGGTGTCCGGGCTGAATGATGGAGGTGGAGACGCTCCTTCAGGTATACAGGACCGAGGCTGTTTAGGACTTTAAAGGTCAGCACCAACACTTTGAATTGTGCTCGGAAACGTACTGGGAGCCAATGCAGATCTCTCGGAACCGGTGTTATGTGGTCCCGGCGGCCACTCCCAGTCACCAGTTTAGCTGCCACATTCTGGATTAATTGCAGTTTTCGGGTCACCTTCAAAGGTAGCCCCACGTAGAGAGCGTTGCAGTAGTCCAAGCGAGAGATAACTAGAGCATGCACCACTCTGGCGAGACAGTTCGCGGGGAGGTAGGGTCTTAGCCTGCGTACCAGGTGGAGCTGGTAGACAGCTGCCCTGGACACAGAATTGACCTGCGCCTCCATGGACAGCTGTGAGTCCAAAATGACTCTCAGGCTGCGCACCTGGTCCTTCAGGGGCACAGTTACCCCATTCAAGACCAGGGAATCCCCCACACCCACCCGCTCCCTGTCCCCCCAAAACAGTACTTCTGTCTTGTCAGGATTCAAAGAAAATGTGGATATGTTGGTAAAAATGTTCTAAGACTGTTACCTGTTCACATAACCTGTAGGAGATTGCACAGCTGAATCCTTCTACATCAAAGAAACTTCATATGAAGTTACCACATCAATGAAAGGCTGGGCTAGTTCTCCTGGATATTTAGCTTTCTATGGGCAAGAGGTTGTTTATATAGCTGAATATTCAATCGTGTGATACCTTCTCCCCAAATACTAACCAGAAGTGGTACCAGGAGTCGTCACATTAATATTTTACGGCAAAAATGAACTGCAGTGACACTTTAAAGACTAACAAATTTATTATGGAATAGCAAAACTGCCTGGAAAGGGTTTTACTACCTCATATGCTGCACATGAAAACTAGTAGCCAGGTGTCTGCAACACGCAAAGAGGATCTGTGAATGTTATACAACAGCATTTTAATTGTTAGATGCCGATGTTGCTGAGTGATTTTGTTGTACAGAAACTTTCAGAATTTTGCCTATATGTCAATAGACACCCCCACAGAAAGAACTTTCATTACCACTTTATACTCAGGGTCCTTCACTGAAGCCCATTTATACATCTAGGTACCAAACTTCACATATCCAGCCATCAAGTGATGTTTGTGAAAGCCACATCCAATTGGCTGGTTTCTTGTCCGTTGCAAAGCAGTTCTAATGCAAGACCACAGAACGCTGGGATGAAACCTGCATGGTTTGCTATTCCCTTGCTCTGCTGCTTTTTTCGGTAGCTGCCAATACTGAAACAAGCTTTCTGCCATTATCCAAATCCTGAACACACTGCCCCAGATGTGTGGGTGGCAAAATGGGCACAGGGCCTTTTCTGTGATGGTGCCTTGTCTCTAAGACACGCTCCCTGGCAAGGTCTTGCACCTTTCTTTGAGACAACAGGTGAAGACCTTAAGACTCTTAACATTATTGATTTTTTTCTGCTGCTGGTTTGCAGTTGCTTTTCTTTTACTGCGTTTTGTATATTTGACACCTTCCGCACGTGTGTGAAAGGGCAAGCTACAAAGGTTCTAAATGAATAAAAATAAATCGTGAGTGCAGCCTTTTCAAAGTCACACCAGGCAAATGATACACTGCTATTTGAATAACTGGCATTACTGGAGAGAAACTTGGAGCAGGATTTAAAGTGGGGGTCAAGCCAATAAACAGAATTGAAAGCCAAGGGCTTTGTTTGCTTCGATGCCAAGCACACCTTCAGCTGTTGAGGCATATAATGCCTATTGATAAGATGTTGGCAACCTATGCCCATTGACTGCAATGAAGCAAACTCCTGTTGCCATGGCAGCTGAGGGGGCCAAGACTGTTGGCTATAACCGGATAGCATGTTAACAGCACCCAGTCCCCTGCTAGTCCTAAACTTTTGTCCTAAACACACAAAAAAGAGGGAGCACATCTTTTGTTCATATTCCTCATGGACAGTCACACAGGTCAGGAATTGCAACAGACTTAAGGTACACTGAATGTTCAAATATATGTCGGTTGATCTCATCCTCTGCTCATGGAGCACTTTGCAAACACCAAAAAGCTGTCAAGTTCCTTAAGGACTATGTTCCAGACTGGAAAGAATCTGTTTGCTTTATGAAGATGCTCCTTTTTATGTGCAAGCAGAGAAGCATTCTCAAATTGTTGTACAAAGTTCACCAAGGGTTTAAATTATGCTGGTTGCGTCATTAGTGGGTTATATCATCCTGTCATGAGCCATGAGTTAATGTTCAGGTGCTTTGTGTTGTTAAAACAATGCAGAGTTGAGTTTTAAAGCCAAGAACCACAGCAGCACTGGGTCCTGAATAAGGAGGACGTATTTTCCTTGGATTTCCTTTGCCCAAGTGTGCTTGGGACAGTAGCGTCCAAGCATCGCTTTCTCTAGGCTCATGGAAGCACATCCATTTGCATTTTTATGTATGAGATGTTCATTAGGGGATTACTACCGAAAGAGTGCTAGGGTAATTCATAAGGGGATCTTCATCCTGGGACAAACAGTCCCAAGTGAAATAAATGGAAGTTTTTGTTTGCTTTACACAGAGCTTGGCTTTATTTGGGCTTTGCCAATGGGTGTGTTTCTCTGTGGCCCCCCCCCTTCCAGGCCATTGTTACAAATTTCTAAACAAGAACTCACACAGAGTGAAAGCAAACGAAAGGATTATAACGAATGCAAAGTAAGCAAGGAATGCTTTGAGTTAGGAAGCGCCCACAGCTTAGTAGGTTGTAAATAGTAAAAACACATGGTTCAGTATCTTTAAAAAACAACAACAAGAAACAAGAAAGCAGTTCTAGGGCAATGTATTCTTTTATTATAAATTTAGAATGAATGACCAATGAAAAAGGATCACAATGGAGTACCAAGAAAGCTCATGTATCGAATTTTTTTTAGCAGCATTTCAACAGTCCTAGGCTCCCAACATTCTCCCAGCATGACCTCCTCAAGCCCACTCCAGTAAACCCAACCTGGACACCGTTGCAAGTAGCAAAATCCTCTGGGAAGTGCTCATTTATGAGCTCAATGGAAACAAATGGGAATTGCTCAAGAATATAGATTTGTTTCAACAAGGCTTCCCAAAAGCCTATACCCAAGGTTCCCATAGCAAGAGGAACTGGATTCAAACCACTGTCTACCAGGTTGATACGGTCCCTTTATACTAGTAAAGATTTGGAGGGGGCCGCTTCATCAATGTGTATCTCCCAGACTATGACAAATTGCAGTTCTAGGGCCAGAGACCTTGTAGGCCTCTTCAGTAGTGTCTTCATATGACAACTGGCAGACTAGGATGCCTCTTCAAAAAGGGACAACACGTTTCTGAGTATTGGACACTGCCTTTAGCAGTTCCGAAGCAGTCGCAATGTGATTTTTCCCAGGCACCCTTTGGCAATGTCCTAAGTCCCAGGCGACAGCAGAGGAACCCAGACTGCAGCTCCTTCTCCTGCGAGCACTGAACTGGCACGGAGAGCTGTAGCTTAGATTCCTTCCACACGCTCCGACATTTGATCAGAAATGGTTCTTGTATTCACTCCTCCTCCAGTTATGAGAGTAACTGCAGTATAAAAATCTTAACCACCAAACACTGTTGGTTAGCACCCCAAACTGTCCTAGATTGCTCCCTTTCAGACACTGGGCATAACACCGCCAATCTATGTTACCGTTGACACTGGGTGCATCAGGGAAAAGCAATGCAAAACCTTTCTGAAACCCCATCTTTCTCCCCCCTTGAGCTTGCTGACAGGTGGCTGTTTTGAGAGCAGAATTGGACCTATATACAAGGGGTGGGAAATACTTGTTTGATTTGAGGTTTGACACATAACGAAGCTGAGCTTTTCCTAAAATCCTCTGTGGATGATATTTTTTTACGTAAGACTGTAGCAGTATGACACTTTACCTGTTACAGTAAAACATGAGCGATACTATCCTGGCTTTGCTGGTGGCTGGCTGGTAGAAAATAACTTTAATTAGAAAGTTAAATGGGTTGCAGGGTGAGGAGAGAGAGAGAGAGAGAGAGAGAGAGAGAGAGAGAGAGAGAGAGAGAGAGAGAGAGAGAGAGCACACAGATAGACAAATATAATACTGACAAGCTATTCCCCCTTCTTTGGTACTTTCTAAACTTTCTTATCCAAAATATATGAGGGAAATGCACCATTAAAAAGTTACATTTTTGTAAGTATTTACAAATTCAATGTTCATACAGTATTATACACAACAATATGATATGAACCGAGTTTTTGCCAATGTACTTCTGCACTTTGCTTCCAGTATCATTGAACAGCACTTTTTTTTTTTTTACAAAAAAAGAATCTCATCTTTTTGCACAGATTGCTTCATCATTTATCAAACTGACAAACACATCCCAGGTTCTTTTAAAAGATTAAAAAAATGGCTACTGAATGATACATTATGTACAAGTTTTACTAGGGATTAAGTTCTAGGCAATTATTTTCACCTCACTTATAACTTAAGGTAGTGTTACCTACTGTGAGCATATATATATATTTCTTTAATACATAAGAAAACGGCACCACATGTTATGTCACCAATGACACAGATGTTATGTACAGCAGATGTTAGATTCTGACGACAAATCCTTGCTGATTAGCTCTTACTGCATGGTTTAAATAGGGAGCTCTGCGCTCTGGAGGGGAGACCTTTGCTTCTTTTATCTCAGAGGCACTCCCTTCTTCTTCCATGGAAGGAGCAGCGATGTCAGACGTACGGCAGGATGGCGTACATGAAGAGAGCCATGATGGCAGCGCTGAACAAGCCAGCCACGGGGACAGTCACAAACCAGGCGACAAAGATATTGCGGAAGAGGTGCCAGTCAACAGCCTTCTTGGAGCGTATCCAGCCAACTGCCACCACAGAACCAACCTTGGAAGTTTGAGAAGGGAATCAGAATTAAAGGCATCTTAACATGGGCAACAGATGCTTTATGACCTGGGGCCCATAAATTTGGGTTTGCTTTTAGTAACCAGCTATTATCTGTGATCACCACCACCCTACCGTCCCTCTGGCATGTAAGGCGATTCAGCGGAAGGGCTGGGCCAAACCAAACCATGCTTTGGAGGCACGTGGAAGCAGCAGGAGATGCGCCAAGTATCTCCAAAGCCTGGCACTAAGCAAGATCAATCCGTTTCACGAGTTGCGTGAAAATGAGATGCCTCATCCCCTCCATTTTCTTTGTAATGCAAGCCTCCCACTTTGAACTGGGTATTCCAGGGACTTACAATTGCCAGAAAGACTTGTGGCAACTGCTGACCAACCAGCAAACACATTTATGGACCCCTTTCTATGACAAAACCAATGCCAGTCAGCTGAAGCCCAGATTTACAAATTATCTGAAATTGGAATTCCTGCTTCCTTTTCACACAGGAGAAGAGCTCTATATGAATTTATCACACAAACTGAAAACTATTTGGGATGGGACAGGGAAACACACCTTTTGGTGCCTTGCATAATTTGGATTCCATGGCAGTTCTTATTCTTATTATTTCTAGCTTTACACGACATTCTCCTTAATTTAAGGCCTGTGATAGCAGTTATTGAGCCATGCCCCTTTGAAAGGAAAGGCTAACCATTACAAGTAAGAGAATCAACGGTGTTTTATGTATTTAAAGTAATATATGTTGCTTTTCAGGGCAAACCATTTCCAAAGCAACTTAACAAGGTAATTTAAACAAAAAACAAAAAATCCACCACTCAGTAACAAAAACTACAACTAGCAAGTTATAACAAATAAAATGCCCAGAAGTTTGCTACACGTGACATAGGTAAAGGGACCCCTGACCATTAGATCCCGTCATGGCCAACTCTGGGGTTGCGGTGCTCATCTCGCTTTATTGGCCGAGGGAGCCGGAGTACAGCTTCTGGGTCATGTGGCCAGCATGACTAAGCTGCTTCTGGTGAACCAGAGCAGCACATGGAAACGCCATTTACCTTCCCACCAGAGCGGTACCTATTTATCTACTTGCACTCTGACGTGCTTTCGAACTGCTAGGTTGGCAGGAGCTGGGACTAAGGAACGGGAGCTCACCCCGTCGCAGGGATTCGAACCACCAACCTTCTGATCAGCAAGTCCTAGGCTCTGTGGTTTAACCCACAGCGTCACCCATGTCCTGTGCCACAGAAAGTGGAAATTAATTATGTGGCAGAATATAGGAAATCGGTGGCAAAGCTGGATTCCATAAGTGAAGAGCATATGGCTTGAGGTTGGAGCTTAGATATTTTGTCCAGCTTTGAGCCCCATCCTGGAAATAGGAAGAGCTCTTTTTCTAGCAAGCTGCAAATCTAGTGTTCTTCCATCCCTGCTATTGGTACGTTATCTCAGATATGCCAAAAGGGCTGACAAATCTTCTATCACTTTGGAAATAGAAGGATGCGTTTTTCCTGTTCTGATCGCTGCCATTTTAGGGCTTGCCTGAAGCTCTTCTCTGGATGAAGGCTTCTAATACAATATATTCGCTCAAAAGAATAACTATGTTTTCACATCTCAAATAATGGACTGTGATTTGTCTTATGTGAGCAACTGCCATTTCTTTTAACCGCTTAACCCAATTTCCTTTCTAAGTGCCATTAAGTCCACAGTTTGTTTTCTTGTATTGCCAAGGTTTTCCTCTTATGACCCTACATTTCTCCCTAAGGGCCGAGTACAACTGAGACACGATCATGTTCTGCCTTCCTCTTGTCAGAGAGCATCTGGAGAAGAGATACTGCAGGAAAGAGGAAGCCATTTGTGAAAGGAAGGGCGCTAAATAAGAAGGCTTCGTATTTCCTTCCAAGCAAGTTTGGAGCTGGCTGGAATTGACTGATCAGGTGCACCAAATTACCGTATTTTTCGCTCCATAGGGCGCACCAGACCATAGGGCGCACCTAGTTTTTAGGGGGGGAATAAAGGGGGGGAAATTATTTTTCCCCCCCAGCCCCAAAGAGCAAAGAAACCATCCCGCTGTCTTGGCTTCCTCTTTAGCCACGCACAAACTCTCCAGGCAAGAAAGGCTGCGCACGGCTTCGTTTTTAGCCGCGGGGCTGGGGCGGGGGAAGCCTGAGCTTCCCCCGACCCCAGCCCCCAGAACAAGTCCGGGAGCGGAGCCAAGGTTGCGCAGCCTTGCCGCCGCTCCCGGAGCTTGCGGGCTGGGGGAGCGCTCCAAAGGCTTGTGGATAGCTGCCCAAAGCCCGGGGAGTTGGCACTGCGCTCCCCGGGCTTCGGGCTGCAGGCTGCTATCCGCAAGCCTTCGGAGCCCAGGGGGACTCCCGCCGCGCTCTGAAGGCTTGCGGATAGCTTCCTGAAGCCTGGACAGCGAGAGGGGTTGGTGCGCACTGACCCCTATCGCTCTCCAGGCTTCAGCGAAAGCCTGCATCCACTCCATAAGGTGCACATACATTTCCCCTTCATTTTTGGAGGGGAAAAGGTGCGTCCTATAGAGCGAAAAATACAGTAAGTGGTACAGTAACATACAGAATTATCTGAAACAACACATTTGGTTGCTCTCTTCCCACTCTCCCCTGCCCCCATCCAAATAACTAGAACAGTCTACATGTAAGACATATGAAGCTGCCTTAAAAACAGATACTGGTCCATCTGGCCTTTTTTGACTGCAACCAGCAAGACCTCAGGCAGAAAGAAGTAATTCTCAGCCCAACTACCCAAGATCTTTCTTAGCTGGAAATGGCAGAGACTAAACTGAGGACCTCTTGGATGCAGCACATGTGCTTACTACTAAGCTATAAAGGTAAAGGTAAGGGGACCCCTGACCATTAGGTCCAGTCGTGGCCGACTCTGAGGTTGCGGCGCTCATCTCGCTTTATTGGCCAAGGGAGCTGGCGTTTGTCCACAGACAGCTTCCGGGTCATGTGGCCAGCATGACTAAGCTGCTTCTGGCGAACCAGAGCAGCACACGGAAATGCCGTTTACCTTCCCACCGGAGTGGTACCTATTTATCTACTTGCACTTTGGTGTGCTTTCGAAGCGCTAGGTTGGCAGGAGCAGGGACCGAGCAACGGGAGCTCATTTTCTTACTGTAATGACTGTCCACAGATTTGAGCACCGCTGAATTAATGTAAGAAGGGCCCATATATGTTACAGTGGCAATGGCAGCTATATAAAAATAAAAACTGCATCAGGATAATGACTACTTCACTTGTCTATCCCTTCTGCCTCCTGAAGAGTCCGTGCAAATAGAAAGGCATATCCACCTCTGTTAAAATATTCTAGAGATTTACGATTTGTCAGATAAATTCCCAGGATGCAACATTCCAAAGGATTAATTCAATCCAATTAGTGTTGATGGCATAGCTCAGTCTTAGTAACCAAGAGTTAGTCATAGGACTATCTCTGATCAAATCAGTTCTGAAAGCCACAAGTCTGATCATAGTTACAGTAAGAAGTTACTGGCTAACATTCAACGTCTGTAATAAATTTCTTTCCCCCCTTGTCAGTCATTGCCCCTCGACCATAAGATAAAAATGGATAGTCACGAACATGCTTTGTTCTTCATTTTGCCTGGGGAAGTTTCACCTGATCCTTTCCAGAACAGGACCTACACCACCAGCAGGAATCATGTGTGCAAATGCAAGGTGTGCTCACATGACGACTGCTGACACTAGTGCAGCAACACTGGAACATTTATCTGCGCAGGCACCAGGCAAAGTGGTGAGTGAGCAGTGATAATGTTTAGGATGACAAGAGGTCTGTGTGCCCTGCAGCCTTCCAAGACCGTTTAAGTTATCCTGTTGTTCCTAGGTGCAGCAGAAAACATGGTTCTGTCACCAATGTGGACGTAAAATTCAATTGCCAGTCCAGATGGCTTCTGTAAATGGAATCTTTGCCTGGATTGTGGGGACAGGGTTGGCTTCTGCTTATGAAATTGTAGGGGGCGTATAGCACACTTTTCTAGCCCTGAAAGTAATGGACATGTGGCTGTAATCATGGTATCTAAAAGCATTGTTTAACTCAACCTCATATTACAATATTTTGCAATCTTCTTTAAGGAGAATAGTGATATGTTCATACATGAATTGTTATCAGCTCCTAGAGATTTTGTCTTTTCTTCTACCTCATTACTTGCTACGGATTTTCCTTCTAGCAGATTGGTCACCCCACTACGACTCTCTCTTTATTTGTTAGGGTGTTTTTTAAAGAGATTGGGGGGGAAGGAACTTGGGGGAGGAGAATAAGAGAAATGGAAAGTGGGCAGTGGTAGAGATATGATATATGCTAAAATAAAGGGGGGGCAGGTCTGAAAGCATGAATAGTGATGTATATGAAAAGTACCACAATTTAATTTTAACACCAATTTAAAAAAATATTCAACTTATGCTCTGTTTTGTTTCATGAATTTTCCCAATTTTTAGAGGGTATCAGTGACACTGGCATCAGTTAACCCATTTCTAAACATTATCAAAGTTTAGCTGACTACGTTTTGATGAGAATACAGGTTAGAAAAGCAGATTAATCACTGAAAAGCTACAATCTGTATAGACCTTCTAGTTCCGATTGGCTTGAAATCAAATACCATTTGCCTTCAGATACATGAATGCTCGGTTCTGTATTTCAATGACTTGTGATGTATGCTCCTAAAATTATGCACACCACAATCCATGAAAGTTACATATGAGAAACTGCAAATCTGGGGGAAGAAAATAAAATGTATGAAACTGTTAGTCGAAAGCTAATACTAAGAAGTTTAAGTTTATATAGAAGCAAGGAAACTAAAAGTTAAGATGATGACTGTTGCTTGTTAATACACTACAAAATGAATACTACAATGTGTTTTATAAACAGCAGTAAGAATAATAATATAATATATACATTCTTTTTCTTTTCGCTCTCTTTTTTTTAAAAAAAGAAAACCTCCCCGACATTCTAACATTTGGGGGGAATTTGCAACTCACATGTTTTGTATAATTTTGTAAATAACTAAATTTCCATATTTTAATTATTGCTTTTTTAATTTTAAAACTTGCTTGGTAGTATATTACTTAATGAAGGCAAAATGGGATGTGGGGGAATCAGCATTTGTTATTTGTTTCTTTTTCTTTAAAGATTGAGCATGTGTTTAATCGACGTGACCACTGCAGACTCCAATACCTTGCAATGAGTGGAGCTTATTGGAATACCCACATTTGAGGCTACAAGTACGGTTAGCGCACACATTACTTCAATGCAAAATCCACTGTAAAGAAATAAAAAAAAGACAGATGGAGATTTTGAAGTGTAAGAGCGACACACAGGAAATCCCATGCCATGCATTCATCAGGAAAGTAGAAGAATGAACGATGAACAGTGTCAGAACCTCCGGACAAAGAAGGGTGCAGCAGATCAACGTTCACATGGCATGACCTGAGGAAAAAGTTACTGCTATTCAGGGCCAACTCCACCGTGCATGGCAGCAAATTTTGGTGTACCAGTCAAGGGCAGCACAATGTAGATTTTTAGTTTGTTATTTTAATTCCAGTAGGCGGGCGAGACTTGGATTTCTTGCCTCAGGCGTCAAAACGCCTCGGGCCATCCGCCCCTACTACACTCTAAAACATTTGGGCTAGTGTCATTATTCCTAAATGCTCTCATGTGCAGTTCCATGACCATGTGAAAACATTGAGATTAGACAGTTCCTGGTGTGCAGCCCCACCAATCTTTCCTTCTGCACAAGGCCCTCTGAAATTAACGGGCAATGCAAAAGGCTAGTGGTTGATGGGTTGCTCTTTCAGGGAACATACCGCTATGCCGAATTCCATGTGGATGCGTAGGGAATAATCTGATAACAAGTGTTTGTGGGGGAGAGGGAATACTTTGATTCCGCAATGTGCAAAAAGGGTCTGAGAAGGGAACCTGAGGGCTGTCCATTCATATGAGTGGAGTGACGGGTAGGGTGGGGAGAGTTCTTGGATGTGAAATGGACGTGTGCATTTCCTCATTGTGGTATCATGCCGCTATAAACTGATCTGGGCAGCAGAGTTAAAACACGAACAGTCCAGACCGGCCTGGCTGCAGTCACATGGCAAAGGCATACCTTGCAGTGTGTAGTACTGACAGGAAGTCCAATATTGGAAGCTACCACAACTGTGAACGCCGAAGCCAACTCAATAGTGAATCCACTGCAGGAAGCATAAAAAAAACACTTCACAGTCACTCTTTCTTTAAAAAAAGTGTAATCAATCAGTCTGGGCTGACACCATGCAACATGCCAACGTCTTACCAGCATCGTCTCCAACCGGTTCCCTCCGACTGATCTTTGGTCATTGAGTTATATTAAGTGAGAGAACAAAGAGCTGCTGAATAACAAAAACTGGGCACACACATCCGCATTAAATTAGCTGAGCAGCTCGCTGCTAATGACAACCTATACTACATTCCAATAAATCATGCTCAATTAGTAAACAGGTTAGCAGCAGAGGTCTAGTATGCATTAAAAGCAAATAAAAAAATCACAGGTTTGGTTTCTTTTTTTAATCATTCAGAAGCACATGGAAAACTACTTCGATTTTTGCCATTTCCTAATTTATGCCTCTCTATGCTATTCAGACATTGGTAGGCTATTCTGCCCAACTAGACCTCAACAATGCAAACAACATTGCCATTAGTTTAAAGAGAAAGCTACGTACATCACTACTCCGATCAAAACCAGAAATCATTAGGCACACATATGCTACAGCATAGCTAGCATGAGATGCCAGGGCAATGAGATGCAGGAGATGGGCACGTACCTTGATGGCGTGATAGGCGTGAGGTCTTTTCCCATGGTTTGGATCACTCTTCTCCCCCAGACCCAGAGGCCCACACAGATGCCAACGCCCCCATAAAGGAGCAGCCATACGGGGGTAGGAGCTTCTTGCAGTACGCCACCTTTGTCATAAATAAGCCAGAGGGCAACCAAGGGGCCAATAGCATTGCTGGAAAACATAGCAGCGAAAATATATTATCAAATCCTAAATGGTTCACTCAATACCCTCCTAGTCACACTGAACAAAGACAGAAGAACCTTACAAAAACAGCCATTCATTTATTACAATTTACATCCTTCCTTGGGATGCGGGTGGCACTGTGGGTTAAACCACAGAGCCTAGGACTTGCCGATCAGAAGGTTGGCGGTTCGAATCCCGTTGCTCCATCCCTGCTCCTGCCAACCTAGCAGTTCGAAAGCACGTCAAAGTGCAAGTAGATAAATAGGTACCGCTCCAGCAGGAAGGTAAACGGCGTTTCTGCGCGCTGCTCTGGTTTGCCAGAAGCGGCTTAGTCATGCTGGCCACATGACCCGGAGGCTCTACGCCGGCTCCCTCGGCCAATAAAGCGAGATGAGCGCCGCAACCCCAGAGTCGGTCCCGACTGGACCTAATGGTCAGGGGTCCCTCTACCTTTTTACAACCTTCCTTGCTGCATATTGCGCCCATGATGTTGAGACATGCTATCTTCCTCTAAAAGGAAATACCAGAGTGGCGTTTTCACAGACATGAATCTACTACACAACAGAAAACAGGAGTTTTAACTTTTTCTTATGTCATAGAGATAGGACAATATGAGGGCTAAGGGGCTGATCCATTGTGAACACAGCTAGTTTCCCAACTGGTTCCTGGATGCAATTCCAAGCGCTGTTTTTAAAAAGTGCTTTTGCTCTGGTCATTATCTTCTCTCTCACAAGATCCTCAGAAGTGACCATGCTTCATATTCCCTCTTTATCCACTATGGGGACAACAAGAAGCAGGAACTGTGTTCTCAGTTCCTGCTGCTTGCAGAGTTCAAAGGTACTCAGCTACAATCTGGTGTTTCACTGGCATGTAAAATATTTTAAAGGATACTGTTCTGTTCCTTGTCAGCTTGTGAGCCACTTTGAAAAATCACAGGACAGGTGGGCTGAATATTTTTTAGTAAGCAAAATATGGGAATGAGAAGATACCCCGATGCACTTTTATGAAATGCTTCCTTTGCCATCCCTACATTCACAACATACAGCAGATTGTGACCACTTTTCTACCTATTTTTTTTATGGCATGTATGCATCGCTAGCTTAAGCACTGTAAATCTGATACAGGGTTCCATAAGCAGAAATAAGGATGCCCCGGGTTACAATGGGGTAGGTTGAAGGACATTGCATTGAAAGAGGAGGGGAGGGGAAAGTTCATGATCCCCCAGCTCCCTCCCTGAACAATTATAAACCCTAATAGCCCTGTGAGTTCTGAAGAAAGTGTACTAGTACTGTCACTTCATGATACCATGTGCTTTATGGGAAATAGAATTCTAGCTACAATTTATTTTCAGTAATTTTTAACCTTCTTTTTGGGAGGGGTGAGAATAACCAGGGATGATCTCTCATTCTCTCTCTCTCTCTTTCTACACACCTAATAGCATACATTCTTTACACGTTTTTCATCTTTATTCTTGGATGATCTCTACAGCAGGGGTAAGCATTGCGGTCCCCTCCATATATTGTTGGAATACAACTCCCATGAGCTCAAGTATGATTGACAGCAGTTGTAGTCCAGTAACATTCAAAGGTCATCATGCTGGTTACCACTGCACCACAGATTATCTTTTTAAGCATTCACTTAAAGACATGGGAACTGTCATGGGGAAAAGAAAGTTCACCCTCTTTGAATTCTGTGGTTTTACAGATCAGAACATACTAATAACCATTTGTTCCTCAGCAGGTCTTAAAATTAGGTAAATACAACCTCAGATGAACAACAACACATGTGTGTTGTCATATGTTGTTGTTCATCTGAGGTTGTATTTACCCAATTTTAAGACCGGCTAAGGAACAGATGGTTGTTGTTATGTCCTGATATGCAAAACCACAGAATTCAAAGACGGTGCACTTTCTTTTTCCTGTGACTGTATATGTGTACATCTCAAAATGTAATGCAGTAAGCAAATGAGACACATATTTGGAAATACGGATATGATACAGGAACACTGAAGAAAGTCAAGACTAGCTTCAGATTCCTATTGTGACTTGGTCACAAAACCTAATTTCCTGCTAAACGAAACATGGGAAAACCACTATAATAATGAAATGTCTGACCAGCTTAGTGGTATCAAATCATGCTCCTGAAGGTATGCAATGGCAACTCACTTACTTGCCTAAATGTTTTTGAGCCTGGGAGCCAAAACTGGACATTTCAGAAGCACACTGATTTGATCTAGTTTTCTCTCCCCAGGGCGGAGCTGAGCACATTTTTATTCTTTACCAAACACGCACTTCTGAAGCACAAGCTCACAGCAAGAACACTGCAAGCCAAATATAGAATGAACAGGCCAACCATCCATGGCCCTGTGCAATATTCTATGGCACTGATTTTGCTATCTGTTACCTAATAGTAAGAAAGCGTAGAAAGGAAGAATTGGTTTCCAGAAGAAATACATAAAATACCCAGTATTAACAATCCAAGTTTAATGAATTAACAAGCCAAAGCTTTCTCAGGACATTGGCAATGGAGAATGGCATGCACAGAATACGCAACCCAAGAACTGACAGCTAGATACAAGGACTAGCATTGGCTATATTTAGTGTAAGCACCTTGCCAAAATACACAGCTGGAACAAGGGCAGTGGCACTGTCTGACATGGTGCATAACAAAAAGGCAAAGTCTAGAAGTTAATATTTTCTGAAAAATGGGAGCCCCAGCTTTCAGATGATATAAATCTTGCAACTTTGTGCCTGACACATTCCCTAGGAATTAAAGGCAGTCGTCAACTTACCAAAAAAGAAAAAAGGAAAACACTAACTGCCAACCAGAATAAAATCCTTAAACTCAAGTGACTCTTACGGCTCAGTAGGAAGAAGGTTTATACTGCAATGGCATTGAAAAAGGTTGTCAAGCAACTTTCTTTGCAGAGTCATAGAAATGTGGTGTTTCAAGAACAACTAAACCCCAATTACAGTTGAGCTATCAGGGCCAAGGAGGTGGAGAAGCGGTTTAATTTAAAATACAGTGTTGTACAACCCGTCACTTACAATTTGCCAGTGCCATCCAGCAAGCCGAAAAACCCTTACCTAGAATGAATGCTTCCCCCTCTATGTTAAAAATACCCCAGGTTTTGACAAGCCCATAGGTTTGGCACCAGTCACTGGCCATAGTAAATAGCTCCTGGGATTATGTGCCTTCTCTATGCTTCTTCCACCAGGTACAAAGTTGGCCTGGCCCAAACTAATGGCAATTTTAAATTTAAATGTCTGCTTTTGTTAATTAAAAAAAATCTCTTTAATCTTAGAAGAAGAGGTGGAGGAGGAGGAGTTTGGATTTGATATCCCACTTTATCCCTACCCAAAGGAGTCTCAAAGTGGCTAACATTCTCCTTTCCCTTCCTCCCCCACAACAAAAACTCTGTGAGGTGAGTGGGGCTGAGAGACTTCAGAGAAGTGTGACTGGCCCAAGGTCACCTAGCAGCTGCATGTGGAGGAGCAGGGAATCGAACCCAGTTCCCCAGATTACGAATCTATTGCTCTTAATCACTACACCACACTGGCTCTCTCTGAACTGCTCCCTTTTCCTCTTCCCTTGTATTTCTAGGCTCTTAAATGGTAAGATTTAATAAAACAGAGATCCACCTCATTCAGGAGTGCCTCCTTGTTTGTCACAGGGGTAAAATCCAGGCTCCAGGTCTGAAGGTGGAGCAAGAGGAGCTCTAGATGAATTTGGGGCTGCTTACGATAAAGATAGGTAAAGGTAAAGGGACCCCTGACCATTAGGTCCAGTTGTGACCGACTCTGGGGTTGCAGCGCTCATCTCGCTTTACTGGCCGAGGGAGCCGGCGTACAGCTTCCGGGTCATCTGGCCAGCATGACTAAGCCGCTTCTGGCGAACCAGAGCAGCGCACAGAAACGCCGTTTACCTTCCCGCCAGAGTGGTACCTATTTATCTACTTGCACTATGACGTGCTTTCAAACTGCTAGGTTGGCAGGAGAACTGCTAGGTAAGCAGGAGTACGATAAAGATAGCTCACAATAGCAGCCCTTCCCCTTGGGCTGCCTCTGTAGGGTGCCATGACAAAAGTCAAGAAAAACTATTCCCTCTCTGAACTGCAGGCCTTTTAGATTTATATTTGCACAAACATTGTTTGCTAGGAATGATCCAATTACCAGGCTTGAATTGAAACAGAACACTTATTTCCATTGTTTTCCAACAGCTTGGCTTTTGACCCTACCATCTTTCTGCTAAATTAATCCTTTAAATGCTTCACAATGGTGTTATTGTATATTGTAGGGACCTGAGTGGGGTGCAGTGCATCTCGATACGCTTTGTGCAAGCAGACACAGCCCTCCTCCCCCCCGGGAGACGTTTCTGTAGATGGATGCCTAGCTCTACCCAGCGCAAGAAGGAGAGAACAGATGCAGCTCACACAACAGGGTTCAACTGCAACATCACAATTTTTCAGTTAGGAGTGAATGGCAGGCTTTCAGCTTCATGGAAGAAAGTAAAAGAAACTTGGGGACACGGTTTTAGCTCCACGAGACCCTCACCAGGCCATGGTTACGTAAGATAAGCAGGGGGAAGAAATCCAAGAATATAAAGACAGGTGGCTAGCTATACGCTCTGTAAGACCAAGAAAACCAAGTCAAAGAACACACATGTACTCTCAAGTTAGCCTGTGGAGCCTACAGATAAAACAGATAGCGTGCCCTTTGCTGCTGTGCATAGCAAGGGAGGGTCAGGAATAGCAGGCAGTCTTTCAAGCTACTTGCCCACAATGGCTATGTTCTGCCTCCACAGTTGGAAACAGCAAGAAGAGTTTGGATTTGATACAGTGGTACCTCGCAAGACGAATGCCTCGCAAGACGAAAAACGCGCAAGACGAAAGGGTTTTTCGTTTTTTGAGTTGCTTCGCAAGACGATTTTCCCTATGGGCTTGCTTCGCAAGACGAAAACGTCTTGCGAGTTTGCTTCCTTTTTCTTAAAGCCGTTAATACCCAGGGAATCCGCGCTCCGCAAGATGAAAGAATCGCAATACGAAACAACTCGTGGAACGAATTAACTTCGTCTTGCGAGGCACCACTGTATCCCGCTTTATCACTACCTTTTAAGGAGTCTCAAAGCGGCTAACATTCTCCTTTCCCTTCCTCCCCCACAACAAACACTCTGTGAGGTGAGTGGGGCTGAGAGACTTCAGAGAAGTGTGACTGGCCCAAGGTCACCCAGCAGCTGCATGTGGAGGAGCGGGGAAGCGAACCCGGTTCACCAGATTACGAGACTACCGCTCTTAACCACTACACCACACTGGCAATGCTTCCAATGCCAGAAACCACAGGAGGGGAGATTGCTCTTGTGCTTGAATCCTGCTTGCTGGTTTGCCACCAGCAACTGTTCAGCCACTATAAGTACAGGATGCTGGACTAGATGGGTCATTGGCCTGATCCAGGAGGCTCTTGCTATTTCCTTACGACCAAGTTACTTGGTGCAGAACCCCTAATAAGCACCCACAAAATACAATCTGAAAGCTACGGTTCTATTTCTAAAGAACAGAGCAAATGTTGGAGAAGCCAGTGCCCAATGAATGAAATACACAACCAAAGGAACGCCAGCACCCAAGCAGCACAGTCATCAGCCTTGATGGCTGTGGAAATAAGAGGCTTGAGTTATTCAGGGGAATTCCATCAGGTCAGGCTGCCTCCACCACAGGTATCAACTTGCCATAAAGTTGAATCAGTTGGCATAAAGTTGAATTCCAGTTGGCAGCTGTGCTCCTAGCTGCGTGGTGCTCAATGAAGAGTCTATTCCGGCATTTTAAATGTTGTGGGTGGTATGAAGGAAGAAACCTAAACAGCACACGTGAATGCAATCGCAGACGCAGAACACACCACGCAAAATCAATCATTCTCAAAATGTTGGCGGTGTTACAACAGAGCACCCACTGGGTGTTCAAATTAATGCTCAGTGGGAAACTATTAAAAAGGTGCTGTGGAAATCTGATCGCTTCTGGCTCACCGTTGACGTTATGTAAGGGTAAGGTGCCAAATATGAGGAATGTCTCATACTGGGACCTCCAACCATAACTCGTCAGTGCCTTACCTCCTGCACCTCCTGCCAGCCAGGCAGTCCCAATTTTGTGGTTCAAGGCTGCTCTCTTGGCTGCAGTACTTATCTGAGTTTTGTCAGCTGACCCCACAGCCTTAACAAAACCCCACAACTTTCCAGCAGAATCAGCTGCAGATCGTCACTGTCCTGTCCTTTTCCCATGCTACCCTGCCTGCCTGATCTAGTATGTGACCTCCAACCTATCCAGGTCTCCTGTTGCTAGACCAGGGCCAGTCCAAGACAAGATGCCTCCCCCCTGGAAAAAAAAATTCATGTACAGAGGTCAATCAGACATGCAGTTGGATCCAATTTAAAACTGGCGATGGAACTGGGTCTTCCACAACACCCAAGGGCAGCAGGTTAGCTGAGGGAGTGCTGGGCAGGCTGCATGGAACACACAGCTCTACCCTCAAACATCTCACCACTGTTCCCTTACTGCTCCATCTGGTGCCTGCTCCCATCCACCCACGAAAAATGCTGTATTGCTGCAGCACTAGTGCCTACATGTGTCACGTGAACAAAGCAACACATAAGCATTACCTACTGGAGTGTGTGGCCTGGGCTGAAAGCCTCTGCCTGCTTGCTTGGCCAGGGGTCTTTCTTGACAGGACTGTCTGCAATGTTTCAAGTAAGGCACACAGATCTATATAACTGTACGCACTGGCCACATTTGGAATACAGCACGTACAAGCTCTGGTTATCTCGTGTCAAAAAGGATATTGTAGAGCAGGAAACCGAACAGGAAAGGAAAGCCAATGTGACTCAGGGATCTTCCCTACAAGACTTAGGAGCTGGAAAACCTTTTGAGCCCATCAGTCGCATTCCCTTCCGGGCAACCTATGGAGTTGCCTCCGTAGAGTAGACTGGTTTCTACATAGACATGCAATCCTGACTGCTCTCCATTCCAGGCAAGAAAGGGTCATTATCGGAGTTTGAAGGCATAAATTCCAGCCAGGAACAGGCACTCAAGGAAGGTGGGGAGCAAGGCTGGGGAGGGTGTGGCATGGACTGAGCTCCAAGTGCCAGGCAGAAAGGCCTGGAGGGCCACACACCCCTGGCTTGTGGCTTTTTCTTTTAGGAAGAAAAGACAATGGAGTCGGGAAGGGACTTGATAGAGGCTTCTAAAACTGTGCATGGCACAGACACACACACACAAGTGAAGTTTGGGGAAATATTGGGGTTCTATTGGCTGCCCGAAACAGCCAACAGAATCCAGACACAAATTGTCACTCAAACAGGATGCTTATTCAGGTGTGGCAAGGCCAAGGTGAAACAAGCTCAACCAGCAGGTAGCTAGAAGGTGGCATACCAAATACGAAAACTGCACAAGCATTTACACACTTACAAGCAAAGAGGTGGTAATGTCCATATACGGCAATACTTCCTTCTACCAGTTTCTACCGGTTTAATCACAAGGCATAGCAACTCTCTTATCTTTTCCTCCTTCCTTTGCCCTAAACAGCTATGGCAATAGCTCTTGCGTACGTGTCATTCCGTCTTTCTGCCATGGTTGTCTTGCAAACACAATCTTCACATTCCAGCCTCCACCTGTGCTCAGCCCTTCTCACACACATTTCAATTTTCTTTCTGTAATTTCAATAATTTCTCTGGTGGAAGAACATTTTAATTTTAATTTTTTGTCTTCCACCACATTAAGAGCTCAGAATCAGCCAAAGAACCTGATTTGCCATGCTTTCAGCGTAGACAAAAGAAGCTGCTGGTTCACCCTGTGCTCCATTAACTTAGAAAGGACACTTTTACCTCTTTGTGTTTTTATCAGAAAAAGCAGGGGAAATTGAGATATCACTGGGACAATCCTTGAGGGAAGTTAACAGGCTGAGCTGCAGCCACCTGGAGCAAGTAGCACTGTGATATATGCAAATCCAGCCTGAAGAGGGCTTGGCTTGCAACAGGCACAATTCCAGTTGAAAATAAAGCCACAATTCATCACACTAGAACACAATTCAGGTCCATAAAACTGTGGAGCAGATTATAAATAGCAAAGAAAGAGGTAGCCAGCAACCAGCCCACATCAAGGAGCATGCGGGAGGAATGCGCAGCACTCCCCCATCCCCACCCACCAATCTGACAATGACCCATGGAGAGCTGCCATTCCAATGGCACCTTCAGCCAAACTACACAGCTTACGGGCACACTTGGAATGAGAATGATAACACCAGAGGTGGAAGAAGAAAAATATTTCCAGTGTTCAAATGAGGCCAGAATTATTAACCTCCTGTTGCAGAGGCCAGGCTGTGGCTGAGAGAGAGTGGATTACTCAATGAGTGCGTGTCGGCTTAAATTTGAACCTGTGACTTTTCGGCTCCCATTCTTAGCCACTGTGCTACACGAGATATTCCTCCTCTCTGTGAACCTTCAGAGCAGGGGTTGTCAACCTGGTCCTTACCACCCACTAGTGGACGTTTCAGGATTCTAGGTAGGCGGTAGGGGGTTCTACGGCACAGGCTGAATCCTCCTTCCATCGAGGACTGGTGGGCGCTAAAGTAATTTTACCATCAAGAAAGATGCATTAGTGGGCGGTAGGTATAAAAAGGTTGACTAGCCCTGCTTTAGAGGCACGCCTTATTTGTGCACAATATGCCTAAATCAAAAAATTGCTTCAAGCACTCACTGATGTCAACAAGTGCTTTACTACAATATTAAATCTCCACTCATTTCAGAATTGGTTCTATTTTCAAGCTTAATAGATAATTAAATGCTCTTGGGCATACAGTTGTTGCATTAATGCATAATACACACAAATGTATATAAATGCTCCATAGCATTATGCAAAAGTATATCACACAGAAGTACAGCTCCTGCTTCTTCTTCACATCTTTTATGTTTATATTGTAATTGGACCAAGCTGACATTTTTGTGCACCGCTATAGAGCTATTCATGTGGTTCTCTTTTGTGACGGCAGTTTTTAGCCAAAGCTCATCCATTCCATTCACAGTAGCATCTTCACTTTTACATAATACCTGACATATTTCATTCTTGTTTATATCCCATTGTGTTGAATGTTTTAATAATGCAATGCCTTTGAGCACTGCATTAAGTGCTGCATTACATTTCCATTAAATGTTGAACTATACAAAACAGTATATTTGAATTTATTTATCAGCTGTTCAGTGGTACCTCCCGTTAAGAACTTAATTCGTTCTGGAGGTCCGTTCTTAACCTGAAACTGTTCTTAACCTGAGATACCACTTTAGCTAATGGGGCCTCCCGCTGGCGCCGCGCCATTTCTGTTCTCATCCTGAAGCAAACTTCTTAACCCAAGGTACTATATTTCTGGGTTAGCAGAGTCTGTAACCTGAAGCATCTGTAACCCAAAGTGTCTGTAACCCGAGGTACCACTGTATTAAAAATAGGCAATGAAATGTCAGCCGTACAACTGGCCTTTGCTTTTGGCTGCTATTTTCACGTTAAATAATTAACAGGGCACCTGACCATAAAACACTAAACTTCATTGCCATGCCAAATAACTTGGGAGTGTTCCTTTACTAAGAAAGAGTAAACACTGTATAATTAACCCAGGAAGTGCCTACCCTCCAGTTAAGAACTTGGTTACAGTTCATGCTCACAGGGATTTGAATCCCACAGCCGATTTCCCATCCGTGGCCTCATTGTTTATCTGGACTCACTCAATGAGTGAGTGCCAAAACAAAGCAAGTTTCTATGCTCCTATCTGCTACTGGCATGGATCCCGGCAGGACAACCTCTCCGATGGCCCCAACTTCCTCAGTGGGACTTCGGACATCATCTCTTAACTTAATAAATTAAGAGATGGGTAAGTTTCTTGGCCAGGTGCACAGACAGCCCTTTAAGCTCTTCCTTTTGGCAGGTGAGTGACCACAATGAACTACAGCATTGTTGAGGAACCTTGTTCAGCTGGAGGCCACATTTCCTTCTGGGAACCCTTAGCAGGCAGGGCCAGAGAGAAAAGTGAGCATAGCAGCACCTGTACATGTTACCTTTGTACAGTGAGCTAGTTTCTACACATGCTCACACACCCCTTTCTATGCAACGTCACAGCTGACAGACACATTCCAACCAGGCAAGAGGGGGTGGGACTCTGGGCTGAGTCTTGAGTGCCAAACGGAGAGGCTTGGAGGTCAGCATACAGACCCAAGTCTAAGGTTTTGAAACCTTGAACTATAGCTTGCCATTTTGCCCATACTAGGAAACCATGCTTTGAAGTTGTGGTTCAATGCCCTGGCTTGCTCCGAAGTTGTTAAGCAGTTCAGACGCTATACTCAATTGAAGGTTTCCTGGTTTATTTGCTTGCTGAAAGTGGAGCGACGTGGCTGTCTGTGGAGCCAAGAAGGCTCATTCATATCTCATCTTATTAATCTGAGATATGATCAAGCACAGGAAGTTCTAAAAGCTGTAAGACTCTGCGGTGAGCCAGAAGTGGCAAATGGGTGCGTATAAAAATCAATGGGATATGATTACAGATACCCAAAACTGGCCCAATAAAGGCAAGCCTGTTGTACAAGCTACGCTTTATTAAAAACAGAATGGATTTGTGGGGAGTGAAAGAAGCAACCTCTTGGATTACAGCAGGCTATTTGTTTACAGTAGCTGCTTTTTGTTTCAATGCACAATACAACTAAGCCTGCCTAGGAGGTTATTTTCCAAATCACTGAACTGACATGTGCCTTGCAACCTTCTCCTAATTTATGAACAAGAAACTGGCCAGCAACTTGGTAAAACTTGCTGATAATGTACTGCATTTTTCCGTGTATAACACACTCCTGTGTATAACATGACCCCTATTTGGGGGGACTCCAAATTAAGAAAATGGGGGGAGATTGCCCAGACTTATTGAGCTCACCCGCCTGAGGGCAGAAGACAAGAATCATCTGCCAATCGCCACCAGCAGCCACAAATTGCCCGCCCAATTGCTACAACAACAGCCAATCCCAAACAGCCCTTGGCACATACACCAATCACCCGCCCAATCACTGCTGTATATTTCCTACTCGCAACTGCGAACCATCGCCCGTCCCCCCTATGCACTACCAGTGTATATAAAAAAAAGGTAAAGGTAAAGGACCCCTGACAGTTAAGTCCAGTCGCAGATGACTCTGGGGTTGCGGTACTCATCTCCCTTTACAGGCCAAGGGAGCCGGCGTTTGTCCGCAGACAGTTTTTCCGGGTCATGTGGCCAGCATGACTGAGCTGCTTCTGGTGCATCAAAACACCGAAACCAGAGCAGCACATGGAAACGCCGTTTACCTTCCCACCGGAGCGGTACCTATTTATCTACTTGCATTTTTTGGTGTGTTTTTTGGCAGGAGCTGGGACCGAGCAACGGGAGCTCACCCCCGTCTCGGGGATTCGAAACACCAACCTTCTGATCAGCAAACCCAAGAGGCTCAGTGGTTTAGACCACAGCGCCACCCATGTCCCCTACCCGTGTATAAGACAACCCCAAATTTTTAACAATATTTTTAAATTAAAAAAAAAAACTTGTCTTATACACAGAAAATACAGTACTCAGCAAATAGAGCTGATAAATTCTAGCTAGACCTGTACACAAGCAATATGGCACCAAGAGGGAAGCTGAAATCCAATGTAAAACCAACAAAAATAGTTCAGACTTGGAGCCCTCAATCTCAGATACGTGGTTTCATTTCTGTATTTGTTCTTCACACAAATGGAAGTTTTTTACGCACAGTGTGAAGATACAGCCATAGATGCAGGAACGTTTTGAGCAATACCTGCTTTTAAAGCAGATCAGCATCACTAAGATTCTGCAGCAGATTTTACCTGGTTGGACTGCTGAAGAAACAACAGAACTTTTAAATGATGACATCGTTCATATATGCAAGCCCTCCTCACTTACCTGACATCATTGCCTCCGTGAGCAAACGATCCAAAGCAAGCTGTGAGGATCTGGAGAAAGTGAAAAAGCAGGTGAACCTGCGAGGAGTCCCTCTCATCTCTCTCATCCTCTACGGGGTCTTCAGGGGGGTGGCTAGGATCTACTAACTCAGATGCCAACTTCATCTCCACGCCACCTTCGTCCGCTTCAATTTCTGCTTCTGCCACGGCGTTGCAGTAGCTGGAGTAGCTGTCGTAACGAACCCTCTTTTTGGAATAGGAAACCGTGTCTGTAACTAGCTTTTCGCTATCTTCTGGGGTTGACGTATCAGCCGCCTTGAAGGACGAATGCACTGGCATCCCACAGATGGCAGCTGTGTAGCAAGTGTAACTATTGTTGCGCCGCAGCAGTTTGTAGTTGTTTTCTTGCGTGGGCCGGTTGTCACTGCCTCTGTCGAGGTGTATTTTGTGCAGTAAGTCTTTGTACAATCCCGAGTCTTTGTGCACAGTGTGATACACATGAATATCGCTCTTCATGTGGCCGTCAAAATTAAAGGTGCCATTGGAAATTGGAGATTTCACCATACTCTGTGTCATTGAAAATGCTCTTCCTAAAACAGCAAAGAAAAGTATTTTTTTCCCCAGAGGAAGCTAAAGACTTAAAGGCAACAAAACAGTGAAATGCCAAAGAAATATCACTCTTTTTTTTAATCATTTGTATGAGCATTTATGCTCCATCAGAGAATATTTGCTGCTCCAAGGCCATTTTCTGGTGACCAATTGGTCAGAGATACATAGGGAGAGAAGACCAGAATATTCAATGGAATCCACACTAGTCAAAGAGTTGGAAAATGGTGTTCAGGCATGATCAAGCCAAGTACTTTGTTGCTTGGGAGACAGACTGAGGGTCTTTCCCCGCCAATTGCCAACCCCTTCTCTCCTTGGACTGCAGAATCAGCCAGCCACTCTGGGCTAAATGTCAGAAGAAAGAAACCCTTCTATTGGCCTGTTGAAGGGGAGGGGGGCAGCCACCGACCTTTCCCCAATTGATTTATCCTCCCCAATTTCTCTTGTCTTTACCTTCAGATTATAAATCTGCAGGCAGAAACCATGTTATTTCAAATTACCAATTTAGGTGTAATAATAACATAAATAACTGAATATGGAGAGCCATTGCAGTGTAGCGGTTAGAGTGCTGGAGCTTGGGAGACCAAGGTTCAAATCACCAGTCAGCTATGAAGCTCACTAGGTGACCTTGGGCCAATCGCTACCTCTCAGCCTAACCTACCTCACAAGGCTGTTGTGATGATTAAATGAGGGGGGGACACACCATATATACCACCTTGAGCTCATTAAAGGAAAGGGTGGGGAATAAATGCAATTAATATTCATTCATTCATTCCTGTTCAGCTACTAGAGTAAAATACCGTATTTTTTGCTCCATAAGACTCACTTTTTCCTTCCTAAAAAGGGAAAATGTGTGGGCGTTTTATGGAGCAAATGCAGGCTGTGCAGCTATCCCAGAAGCCAGAACAGCAAGAGGGATTGCTGTTCTGGCTTCTGAGATTCAGAATATTTTTTTCTTGTTTTCCTCCTCCAAAAACTAGGTGTGGCTGGGGAAACTCAGCCAGATGGGCGGGGTATAAATAATAAATTAAATTATTATAAATTATTATATGCATCTTGTGGTCTGGAGCATCTTATAGAGCGAAAAATACGGTACTCTCGGTCTTTGAAAACAAAGACATAGACTTGTCTATTGGTGAAACATAGTTCAAATATCTCAAATATTAAAGCGCCATTTAAAAATTCAGCCAAAATATTATGTCATTTCTGTTGTTCATTACCAGTATATCAGAAATTGATTTGACAGCAGCCTTAAATGCATCATTCACTAAAAGAAACTGTGGTAAATGAACAGGTAGCTGTTTGAGAAGACAATACTCAATTACACAGTGTAGCATACAACTGTGTGTTGTTCTTTAAAAAAACTGTTATGCACAAGCACCCAGAAAAAGAGCATGAGCAATTATCCAAAAAAGCAAAACAAAACCATATACTCTCTCTTTTTATTCACCCTGTACAACAAAAAAGTTCGGATGGGAAGGGGTTTTGCACAGAAGGGAATTGCCCACTAGATATCAGGAGGCAGCAACACAACAGAAAATAATTTATGTGCTCTTGGTTTCTCACCATATGGCACACGAGGATGGCTTCCATTTGCTATATTATCTGATACACCAGCCTCTTCTGTTCCAGAGGCGGTAAGAGGAATAGTACTTTCATCGTTTGCTTTGGCACCAGGAAGTTCTTTAAAGACAGGTGTATCCTCATCTTGTATTTTGTCAAGGCTTTCGTCAGATATCTTTGATAATGCCCCTTCTTTCTTTAACCGACCTAAGGAAAACATGGAGCTTTTATAAGGATGGGTTAATTATCCACTCAACAGAAATAAGTAGTATCACTTAAATAAATGCACTGACTGCTTTCCTCTTTTGTCAAGAAACCCAGAAAGTTGCCCACATCTGTAAGATTAAACTCCCTCCAGAGACCAAGGAAACAGAACATTTGCTTCCACCTACACATCAATCTAATTTAGATCACTAAATCTTAAATTTCTGTTCTATGCTTCCTTGAGCTCAAAGCAGCCTAGCTGTTAGATAAATAAAATACTTTGGCTGGGACGCAAAGTACTACACGAAAAGTCTAAAGATACCTTGGCTGAATGGGATTTCTGTTTCTCAAGTATCATTTCCCCCATTTGTCACAGTAAGTAATTTTTGGAAACAAATTAAGTTTCAAAGGTATTTAAGATACGAAATAGGAATCTCCTGGGGGTTTGTTTGTTTGTTTGTTTGTTTGTTTGTTTGTTTGTTTTAAAAGTATGAAGCCACAGTGAGCTTTCATTCTTTGGATCATGGCCTGCATTTTTAAAACACAACTAAAAACCAAAATGTCAAGCTATGCAAGGAATAAAAAGGTCACCTGTCACAGTTATATTTAAAGCATCACTACTCTAGAAAACACACTGGAAAGGTATTTCCTCAGACATGGGATTTAACATTACACACATTTTGACCTCCCCCACCCCCAAAGACATACTTGCTATTTTTCTTTTCATCCACGGACACACAAATATCCAGACTAAGATAGCGAATATTACTGATACTCCAATTGATATTAGTGCTATTGCCCACATAGGAAGAACGATTCCTAGGACTGAAAAAAAGAAACAAAATTACATCCTTCCACATTGGTTTTCTAACATTTACTGTAGCATTTTTTTAGCCCAGTGATGTGACTTCACACCAGCGCACCAGACCCATCAACGTGCTTTAGTACTGCCTCTTTCGAACCTATTTGTTTGGGTTGTGTGTCAGCCTTTGTGGAACAGACTCAAGTGCATCCATCAAAAATGACTGGAGTACTGTCCCCAAAGTGTCAGACCACAGAGCAGAAGAATTTGTCAGCACGCTCACAAAATGTCAGAAACTCCTGAGGCTTCCCTGCTGCTCGAATTAGTGCATTACCATCAATGCACACAAGTTCTGAACCTCATGTAGTGTTATCTACACCAATGGCCTTCTTTTGGCGTGGTGCTCATCTGTTCTCCAACCTTCACAAGCAACAGTGAAACAGAGAATCCGTATTCCATCTAGACATCATAACATCTGGATCATTTGGTAAGCACCTTTAAACAAGTCTCTGTGTGTATGCAGTCTCTGAAAACATTAGCCTTGATCATTTTCTTTATGTTCTGCTGTGTCAGAACCTTTGACAACGAAGCAAAAGTTTTATCAAGTTATTTTTCCCCCCAGTGGATCATGAGATAGGAGTTACCCTGATGAATCAAACCTTCATACTAATCTCTGATAAATTGTATGCTGAACAGTATAGAAATTCCTACAGAAAAAGAAATGAAATGATGTCTTGCGATTTCTATCCACTGGTCATTAGCTCTCAGCAACTTAATGGGAACATCATCTGTTGCCATGATTGTTGTTAGGGAGACCAGAAGTATGTTGCTATTGTCAGGTTCTGTGACTTCTGTAGGTACTATTCTGAATGCACTGAACCTCTTCAACTGTTCTACGGCTTTTAAAAACATCATCTGAATCATGCATCAGTCATGCAGAGAGATTAACAGACTATGAATACGGCTTTGTCGTCATCATCTTCTAGGTTGAAGAGATGTTTCTTAATCCTGTGAGATGCATGATCATTCTGACCATGTCATAGGGAACTGAATTCCTTGCTTCTCTACTTTGTGCAATGCCAATGATTCTGTTGTGCGTGTTGCAGTTTTTATTTATAAATTCTGTTACACGTTCTGCATAAATTTCATTTTTAAAAATTGTTTCACCCCAAAATTTCAAGCAGTGACCTCCTGGCTGTGTACGCTCAAGTCCTTTCAAGTCAGCTAGGTGAACAAGGCCTTACTGAGCATAGTTCGCATTTTTTGAGGATTGTAGGCCATAGAGTGATGTATGGAAGTGAGAGCTGGACCATAAAGAAGGATGATCGCCGAAGAATTGAGGCTTTTGAATTATGGTGCTGGAGGAGACTCTTGAGAGTCCCATGGACTGCAAGAAGATCAAACCTCTCCATTCTGAAGGAAATCAGCCCTGAGTGCTCACTGGAAGGACAGATTGTGAAGCTGAGGCTTCAAGTCTTTGGCCACCTCATGAGAAGAGAAGACTCCCTGGAAAAGACCCTGATGTTGGGAAAGAAGGAGGGCACAAGGAGAAGGGGACAACAGAGGAGGTGATGGTTGGACAGTGTTCTCGAAGCTACCAGCATGAGTTTGACCAAACTGCGGGAGGCAGTGGAAGACAGGAGTGCCTGGCATGCTCTGGTCCATGGGGACACAAAGAGTCGGACACGACTAAATGACTAAACAACAACAAGAATCCATGGAAGCAAGGTGGCAAATGTATTCAAATGCAGTACCCAATTACCACCATCCCTTTCCATTCTTATTAAGTCCATCAAGATCTTTATCACTCTCATGTAAGCTGCCCAGATCACAAGGCTTTGAGTTGCCACTGTGTTCAGCACTGAAGTTCACTATGGCATCTCTACATTTCTGTTCATTTGAAAAATGAGTATAAGGCTTTCCACCCCACTGTAAAGGTCATCTCCTTTGGCTTGACTTCTACACCAAGAAAACATCTATTACACTCTGTGGCAGCTTTTTAAAAGAATTTCCACATCGAGCTCATGATGATTGCTCACCAGCTATGACTCCAACATGGGCCATTGAATTTGCCATACTACTGCACGTATAATTATCTGCCTTCCATCACAGCATGCATACTCTTAAATACCTACAGGCCCAATTCTGTACACAGGTCATGCAAGCCAGCACTCTCAATTGACAGGAGATGTAATGTGGTTTTAATTGGTAAAAACAGCATGGGAGTCCAAAGCCACAGGCATAATTTCTGGTACTTTTGTCATTGAAGCCCTCACAGTACTTCACCCATGACATACAAACCAGCAATTGTTAAGCACAGCTCCTTTCCTTGAATCTGATACATAATATGTTGAAATCGGGTCAGTACTTTCATTTCATTGGGAATGGCAGCTGCCCATATCTTTTGTCACTCTACATACAACTGATCTGGTACAGCTGCCTATTTTTAACACACCAAAAAAATTAAAAAAATAAATGGCATGGTGGTACTTGTGATACAAGTAAAAGCACAAGATTTTAAATCCAAGTCAATTCCAAGTCACGCATGCTCCTTGCTCAAAAGACTGGTAATATTATAAACACATGGGCAGAGCACTGTGCATCAGATTGGGACAATCTGCTATTGCTACTGAACTGCATCTGGTGTTAACCATAAAACTAAAGCAATAACAGCTTGTGCCAGTTTACAAGTTAAACATAACACAGGACAGTGGTGTGTTGCCTGGTTCTACTGATCACAAAAAATAAAAAGTAAGGAGGATGCATTTTATTCAGCTACCCTTTATTAGCAAATGTGCCTATTTAGAACATGAAGTTTCCGCTTTCGACAGAAACAAAATGAGAGCAACTTTGGACGTTAAACCTTAGGTCTGCGCCTAAGGTTTTTTAAGTGAGCATATGAAGTGCAACAAATATGTGTCTTGAAACATGCACATCATGCAAGTGCACATGTCAAGAGACTGTGGCTGGCTGTGAATCCATGTGAGTTGTACTTTTGATGGTAAACCCTATGTAGCAAATACATGATGTGCAAAGTAGCTCTCATAGATCTATAATGGCTTAGGTGAAAACACACTGGTTTGTCTTGCTTTTCCAAGAACTGCTATCTGAATGTGTTCCTTCTTTTACGGAAAGCAAAACCAACCTTGTCAGTTGTAACATTTATCATCTCTTTTTGTCCTTTACCAATCATCCAGCATCCAGAATGATATTCAGAAGTCCCAAAATTTCCCTATGAATTACCGTATTTTTCGCCCTATAGGACGCAATTTTCCCCTTCCAAAAATGAAGGGGAAATGTGTGTGCATCCTATGGAGTGAATGCAGGCTTTTGCTAAAGCCTGGAGAGCGAGAGGGGTCGGTGCGCACCAACCCCTCTCGCTCTCCAGGCTTCAGGAAGCTATCCCCCCAGCCCAGCAAGCTCCCAGAACGATGCTGAAGCTGCGTGCAGCTTCGGCATTGCTCTGGCTCCCGTTCTGGGGGCTGGGGTCGGGGGAAGCTCGGGCTTCCCCCGCCCCAGCCCCGCGCCTGGGGGGGGGATTTTTTTTCCATTTATTCCCCCCCCCCAAATCTAGGTGTGTCCTATGGGCCGGCGCGTCCTATAGGGCGAAAAATACAGTATTACATTTGGTGATTTTTGAAGTCTTTGTCCCGCTTCACAGAGTGTTTGACTACAGCCGGCATGTAACATAGTGGACATCGTAAGTCAGATAATACTCACCAGGGGCACCTGTATACATTATAGAGAATACATTAATTGTTATTGTAGCAGCGTAGAAGACTGGAAGGGCTCGAAGACCATTGGGCACAGGGTCTTCCTGTATAAAGAATAAAAGAAGATAAAATATCACAGCTTTGGAGATACTGCATCAGATACAGTCAGTCAAAAAATTCAACTCACTCCAAATGAGGAGGCCCTGAATACCTGCTAGCAAAAATCCAGCCTTTATTACCCAAATATGGCACAAAGCCAAAAAGGAAAAACGTGGCTTCTGAATTCTGAAATCAGCCCCAGATTAAAAAATGAGGACGGGCAACAGCAAATGGCTGGGTGAGTTAAAACTGTAAGAGGCACCTTCAGGTGGTTCTGTTGTCCGCACTGTAAGAGGCAACAACGCCCTAACAAATATTGTCACAGACACACAGAAACACAACTGTCACCTTATTGCTAGACAGAGCCCCTATTTCCATGAGTAATAAACAATTGTGAAAATGGTTGCACTAGATCTTAGGGACGGAGTACAGACAGATTTCTAGGCAGACAGGATCTGACAGTCTGAGTTATATCCCTTATGAGTCCGTTCTGTTCCCTAGTCTGTCATTCCCTCTCACTGGTTTGCCCATTTAGAGACGCACACAGTTTTAGAGTGTAGAAAATTATCTTGTTAGGAGATAGAAAGATTAAAGCACTTTGCCTCCCTAGGGAGAATTGGCAGGAAAGGGAAATTATCAGGAGGTCTATGAGCTTTACCCTTCCTTGCCTCATAACCAAGGGAGTGTTTTGATTAGAGCAGGAGGCAGGCTGCCAAACTACATATCAGTATCACAGCAAAACAGAAATCTATGTTCACTGTCCTTATGCAGTAATTGCTGGGAGGAGTGGAACCACAAAGAATAAATGCTTCTTCGGGGCTGGTCTGCAAGAACTTTCAGTATCCCTGCATGCACCACGCTATCCCTTGCTTTCCTCCAGGTTTGATAGTAAGAACACAGGCTGTCAGGAAATCCACCTCTCTTTTTAATGAATTTGTTTAACTGGAAGTTCAAGCAAGCAAGCAAGCAAGCAAAATAGCCCTAAGGGAAGGGCCATAAGCTCATTGGCAGAGTATCTGTTTGCATGAAGAATGTCTCAGGTTCAATACCTGGCGTTTGCTGAGCTAGACGGACCCAATGGTCTGACTCAGTATGGTAGTTCCCTGTGCTCCTAAAAGAGACATATTTTTTATTCCTATTGAAGTTGGCTTGTTTCAATCCAGCCGCAGTTAAGATTAACCACAGATTCCAATGAAATGAACCATGGAAATGTTGTTTAGCTCCTCATGGGTAATTACAGTCACTGAATACTGGATCTGTCCATCATATGAAGTCTTCATTTAAAAATTAATTGTGCTAAAACTTTAAACATTGAGGGACTTTGAAATAAACATTTAATGTTGCCTCCCTATGGACATGAAAATGCAAGGCTATCAACAATCAGCCCTCACTGGAGGGTTTGTAGTGTACAGGCGTCCCCTGCCCCACTTATTGGGGGTTACGTTCCAGGGCCCCGGGCGCGTAAGTAAAAAATTGTGTAAGTGGGAAGCACCCTCTTAAAAGCCTCTTCCTACTCTTCAGCTCTCGCTCTCTCTCTCTCTACACAACTCTCACTTCAACTAGAATTGAAGCTCTAGAACTACCTGGAGTCTGGAGAATGTGCAGAAAAGCAGCCACTGCTGCTGCGCTACCGCAGGTGTCAGCTGCTAGGCGGGGAGGCTGAGCAGCGGAAACAAAAGCCCTGCTGCGCCTCCAGTCTCTTTGGGACTTCCTCCGCCCTCACTGAAATCCTCTTTGGGCTCTGGAGAGGGTCTCCTTGTGAGCCACGAGGCCTCTCCCGTCGTTTCCTGGTTTGAATTTATTTCTTTGTTTGGCTGGTTGTTTCCCAGCACCGTGGATATACATGATCGTGCTTAAGTGGGGTGATGCCTATTATCATCACAACCCTCAATTTGAACGAAGTCATGGTGGCAGAGAGCAAAAGAGAGGACAGGTTTTTAAACGGCAGTTTTAAACAACTGCAGAAGTTTGAATGAAGGAAACTTGGGGGGTAATGATTTTAAACAATGGCAGAGGTTAGAGTAGAATGAGCAACGGGCAACACTGAGCGAGGGAAAGTGGCAGGGGAGCTGGCAAACGCAGAGACTGGGGCACAGCTTCTAGTAACATAGTAAGATTTTCACCAGCATTTCTAAAGGTTGGAAGCAACTTTTTGAAATAGGGACTTTGTGTGGGTATAAGTAGCTATTGAGAAAAAATGTTACAGGACATCAAAGTTGTGGATATCGCAGGCAATCAGATCAGGGTTACAGAAAAAGGTTGCAATCCTTTGTTTTGATTTCCTGAGTGGATAATTTCTGTTTACAGTTTCACAGCCTCTTATTCTGAAGCTTTGGCAATTTGAAAGGGGAGAGGAATGTTTTACAGGAATTTCTGATGAGCGATGTACAGTGGTGCCTCGCAAGACGAAATTAATCCGTTCCGTGAGACTCTTCGTATAGCGGTTTTTTCGTCTTGCGAAGCAAGCCCATTGACAGCTTAGCGGATTAGCGCTACAGCTGCCAAGCGGCTTCCAGCGATCAGCTGTTAAGCGGCTTATCAGCAGAACAGCTGATAAGCGGCTTAGCGGCTTAAGGGCGGAAAAAGCGGAAAAAACCCGCGGGGGGATGCAAGATTTTTTTCGTCTTGCGAAGCAACCCCATAGGGGAATTCGTTTTGCGAAGCGCCTCCAAAACGGAAAACCCTTTCGTCTAGCGGGTTTTTCGTCTTGCGAGGCGTTCATCTTGCGGGGCACCACTGTAGCAGTGTTCCACTAAAATGGGTTGCATTTCAGTGCTGAAAGCACACACTGATCTCTGGGTGCTTCAACGCTGCTAGACAGATGCCCACACCTAAAGCAACTCAGCAACGAATAGAACGGTTTCAGACTCTGAATTGTAGGTGCAGTTGATAAACTTTTCTTTATTTAGTCAACAGAGAGAAGCCATGCACAAACAGTGGCATATATTTGTTATCCTCTACAGCTTGTAGCTGTGTATTACGTTTCAGTTTTAGAGTTATTCCAGAGTCCTTGTTAGCTCTCTGCAATATTAAAATAAGAAAAAAGGGACTGGGAAAGTGAGAAATGGCAACTCATGATCAGTGGGAGTAAGAAGCAAAATGATGTGTTTTCTTTCAGCTCTCCTCCCATACATTTGCTTCTGGGGACAGATCTAGTCCAGAAGAGGGCTAGACATGCAACCTACTGTCATTTCGACTTATGCATGTCACTCTCTAATTTCAAAACACCATTGGCTTTCAGGCAAATTCAAATTCCATAATTAGAACCCATGAATTTATCACTTGAGTGCCGATGTCCTTAGCACAGGCTACTGAAACCTCATGACTGATTTGAGTCCCTTTAGGGCTTTACAAAATGTCTGCATCTTTCCTGAGAACCTTACACGATGGGAGCTCAATATTTTAACCATTTACTAAACTTAATAATTTTGCTCTTCGAACACATGGTGCATCTGATTAAAATTATGTCCTGGGTGTCTTGACTGCCACTGAACAATTTAAATTTCAAAAGGCAAAACAACGGGGCAGCCATCCCAAAACCCATTTTAACAATGACATTAGATAAATAGAAAATCCTTGGAAGTGACAAATAGGCTTAGGGGTAGAATAAGGATACGTGGTAGTAAATATTATGGATTAGAATATTAATAAAGGAAAAGAGGTTAGTAAATGAAAGGAGTTAATATTATTAGAAATATGAACTTGGAGAACTGTTATAAAGGTGATATAATGAAATTCAGTTAGAGGGGATTCAAGGAAGTTGGATATTTGAAGAGACAATCTTTTTTTCTTGTGTGTTTAGTTTATTATAGTGTGGTGTGTGTGTTTTTTCTTCGTTGTGTAATTTGTCATGTTATTTTGTGATAAATGTTGAAAAGCAATAAAAAAAATTCGGGAAAAACCCAAAAACAATGACATTAGAAAATGCTAGTGACTGTAGCAGGTGATGTATGGAGGGTGCGCCTATTTACTGGGAAGATGCATGTTATGTGTAGGAATGCATCTCTGTGCACAGTGACACATCACAAACAGTACCACTTAGTGGAGGCTGAACCAATATTGGGGTAGCAAATGGGTTCTGCCCCCACAAAAAACCCCTTTACTGTTCCCTGAAATAAGTGAACAGAGTGATTTGATTACATGGGAGTAAATAAAATGGGGAACAAAATAAAATGAGGGCTGAATCTCCTTGGGGCGACTCCACTGCCTGGGGCAGGTTTTGCCCCCTATCACCTGTGTACCACACTGCAACCTGTTTACTTTGATCCACATAATCCATTAAGAACCATTAGTAATAATCCAGCCTCATTTACACACTAACACCTTGACTTCCATTTTTGGTGGAACACTAGAACCCAACGGAACCCTAGGAACTCATAACTTGCATGAATATCAAGCCATTTCAAGATGAACCTAGCATTCTTGAACTACATTTTGAAACATGAATAAGTAAATGTACAGTGGTGCCTCGCAAGACGAAATTAATCCGTTCCGTGAGGCTCTTCGTGTAGCGGTTTTTTCGTCTTGCGAAGCAAGCCCATTGACAGCTTAGCAGATTAGCGCTACAGCTGTCAAGCGGCTTCCAGCGATCAGCTGTTAAGCGGCTTATCAGCGGAACAGCTGATAAGCGGCTTAGCGGCTTAAGAAAAGGGCGAAAAAAGCGAAAAAAACCCGCGGGGGGATGCAAGTTTTTTTCGTCTTGCGAAGCAACCCCATAGGGGAATTCGTTTTACGAAGCGCCTCCAAAACGGAAAACCCTTTCGTCTAGCGGGTTTTTCGTCTTGCGAGGCGTTCGTCTTGCGGGGCACCACTGTACCTTCTGCAGACTTTAAAGAAAATCTACAGGCACTGAGATTACTAAGGGAATAGGGCATATGACAGCCTCTGGAGTGCATTTTGAGTATGTGGTGGGTAGCTGGCAGTGAAGAACAGCAAAGTCTATTTGTCACTTACATTACAGTCTTACCGGCAACAAAAACAGGAAGCACAAATTTCGCCACTAACCTTATTTAAGATGAAGAATCTAATCAGCAGAAACAGCACACCAGACATCATACCAGATAACAATGGGGAGATAAACCAAGAAGCAACTGAATAAAGGCAAAACAAGAAGAAAAGATTGAAAATACATAATTTACAATTGTGCTAAAATCCTATCCAATAAAAATATTATAAGCTTTTGACAATGCACGTCTATTTTTTATTGATCTTGGATACTGCAAAAAAAGTTGGCATACAGGTTAGAAGAAAAAATTGTGCGCCAACTCACAATCCTCCTGGAATTAGGCATGTTTAAGTCTCATTGATTTCAATGTGCTTTGTGCGAAATTGCATGAGAAGGGAATATTTTTAGCTGGATATTTAGCATATTTTTCCCTGAAAGGCTTACCAGCTGTTAAAGTGAACGTAAAAATTGCATCTCCTCACCCACTCACCCATTATTTGAAAAATAAAAATCTATAGAAACGAGACAGTGATGATAGAAAAATCATTCAACTCAGTACTGGGATACTCTATAGATAACATTGGCATTTAAGAGAGAATTGAGCATTTTTGCAAGTCCCAAACTACACAAGGGAGTTACAAAAGTTTAATTCGTGAGAAAAACTCAAGTTTTTAAGAATGACTGCTATCATGCCTGTTCTGTATGTCTTTTGAAATACAAAGAACATTCTGCTGAACGCAGTAGGAAAAACCATGGTTATGCCCCTAATGATGGTCTAACACCAACACAGATTACTTTGGAACACCACAGCTTCAGGTGTCATTTAAATTTGTGTTATTTTTCGGCACAAATTCACTGAATTAAAAATAAATTAGTTCTACTTTAGGTCAGCTCTGGAGAGATTAAGAAATGTGCATGTCCCCAACAAGCATGCACAGCACATTAAGCTTTGAAAAATTAGCTGTGATCACTTTAATTAGAAATGTAAAGCTATCAATTCTCACATAACTTTTTGGATGGATTTAAAAACCGAGAAATAAAACAGACGTGAAACCAGAGCTTGACTTCCAGTGGTCCCAGGAAAGCAGCCATAACAGCTCTGTTATCTCTCTCCACGTCAGTATTTAAAGTGCACATTAGCTCAGTCCAGACCTCACGGAACCCAATTTCCAAACTGTACTTTGGGGCACTTGCATGCTTCTTCCTCCCTTCTGTGATTTGATATGGTTTAACCATAATTAACCTCAGTTCAGATACTGTGGTATCAGGACTGCTTGAAACTATGCTGTAAAACCACGACTTGAAGAGGGATTCTACTTCAGCCATCTGAATTAGGGCTAACTAGGATTACAGGAATGGGAAGAATCAGGGGAGATCTCCAAATCTGGTAGGGAAATCAGATCCCAGGGCATGTGAGATACAGTGGTACCTCGGGTTACATACGCTTCAGGTTACAGACTCCGCTAACCCAGAAATAGTACCTCGGGTTAAGAACTTTGCTTCAGGATGAGAACAGAAATCGTGCTCCGACGGCGCGGCGGCAGCAGGAGCCCCATTAGCTAAAGTGGTGCTCCAGGTTAAGAACAGTTTCAGGTTAAGAACGGACCTCCGGAACGAATTAAGTACTTAACCCGAGGTACCACTGTAATGTTTGTCATTTCCAGAGATAAAACTTTTTTTCTTTTTTCTTTGGTCACAGCCCAACCCTTTGTTGTGAAAGAATGTCATCCTACTACAGAAACAGAGACTGCCATGAGCTCAGCCTCTTTCCCTAATACGTTTATTCTGGGTCTAATCAACCTGTAATTTGCTATTATGTCCAAACTGGCCAATTACACTGACCAGGAAGCCCTCCAAACCAGGATATCAAACTAAGGTTTGCAAAATCATTTGGCTATAGCTCCCAAACAAAAGTATAGCAAAATTGTAAGATCATGTTTCTATACTGCTATTTTCGGTCAATGCATGTTTGTACACAAACCTTCACAAATAAAAGGAAATGTCAATTACCAATCTTGACAAGCTCCATCCATTGAACTCCTTTTGTGCCGATTGCAACTAATGAGAATCCAATAGTGGCGCCGACAATGCAGTGAGTTCCAGAGATCGGGAGCTTCAAGAACGATGCTATCAGCTGCCAAACAGCTGAGCCTAAAAGTTAAAGCGGGGACAAAATAATTAGGATAAATATTAATGGCCAAACACTTCTGTTAGCATTCTTGTTTGAGGGCACACCAACCCAGCCTTTCGGCATATTTTTGCTCATAGACGGTCACAAAACATTTCTGGAAAGGATTACAGAGCTCAAGTACAAGCTTTCTCCAACACTGCTTCTATTTATTTTGCATTACAAATCGTATTCCTAATAGATTTAAACTGCATAAAGGCCACAATGCTTCTTTTGCCTTAATGAACCTCTGCCCTATTTAACGCATGTTAGCCCAGTACTGCAGTAGAATAATGGGTTTTTTGCTACACTGTCATTTGCAGCCTATCCGTTCAGCTCCCCTTCACTACATTCTAAGCTTTCAATCTCCAAAACAGGACAAGGAATAGCAATTTAGAAACCTGGACTAATAGAATTCTAAGGTGCCTGGATAGTCTTGCAAGTGAAGGAATACGCACAAGTCCTTTAGAGAAAGAGCAAGCTATCAAAACAGGTGAAGTTTCCAATGGCCGTCTACAATCTTAACAATCTTTATTTGTTCTGTGTTGAACAATATGCAGAGAAAAAGAAAATGGAAAACGATTTGATGTGATTTTATATTTTCACTTGCTGTTTAATTTTTAAAAGAACGCAAAATTTATATTCCCCATTAGATTCAAACCAAGGTTTTTGGGGGGCTTTTTTTAATGTGTCAAGTTCTCCTTTGGCACCAAAGTACCTTTAGCTGGAGAGATGTTAATAATTCGGCTATAGAACTGAACTTTTCAGAAATTTAGCCAAGAAAACTGCTTTATTAGTAAGATTTATCCATTCCTCTCAGTACTAGCTCTGCATCATCCCTGTCAAGAGCATCAGAGTGCATAAAACCTGGAATGGAAAATTTACCAGTCTGTTAAAAGGGCACGAATGTATGCTGGAGTCGTGCTCTTTAAACAAGAGGATATTGGTCCAGATGTTAGCTTCCTGGGTGATTGTATTTTTATAAGATATAATTTATGATCTATAGCACACCCACCCCCAAAAAAATCATAGAATGCCGCAATATATTGAAAAATACACACACCCCAATCTTGCCACTTGCCCCTCAAACATTAATAACAGTAGATGCAAATGATAAAAAAACCCTCACAGTTTATGACCTACCAAGATGAACAGAGCCCACCAGCTAGGATGGTGAAGCTCTTGTTTTGCTGCATGCCCAGGGATGTAGGAACAGGAGGTTTATCAAGCGCTAGGCAAGCTAAAATATATGTATGGGAAGCTGAAGCTGAAGTTGTGCTTTAACAGATTCGGCAGGACTGTCATGCACCTGTAGACGTAGGTGCCAGCTTCAAAGTGTGAGGCCCTCAGCGTCCGGTTCCTAATGAAGTTCCCGCTGAGGCTTGCCAAATTAATTCTCCACAAAGCGGCACAGTGCAAGTTGCCGTTGCATGTACAGCCCAGAGCAAGATTTATTACTTTATAAGCGGTAAAGCTCTTACCCAATTTCCCTTCCAGAAGAGCCTATCTATTCTGCTTTTAAGAGCGAGCCATTAGCACCACATACAACTTCCTTTAGGAAGCCAATGAATAAAACTAATTCTTTCCTGGCGCTCCGTTCCTAAACTACTTACTTTTCTATTCCTAGCTGAGGCCTACCTTCCAAGCCACAAAGTGAAGCCACCTGCTGCGTAATTTAGGCCTTTGATTGACTTGTTTTAGGCTAAGAATAGCCTAACTAAGCAACCCTGAGCCCTACATGAGGAATGCATTCCAAAAGGGAGACACATGGATGGACCGGTTTAAAAGTTCCCCTTGGAAGCCACAGATCTTAGATTCTTCAATGAAGCAGTGCTAAAAAATTGTGGATCTCATACATGCAGCGAAGCTGAAACTAGAAAATATTTACTGCTGTTATGAGTGCAGATTTGCTTATGATCAGCTATCCAACATTGACTCAGCTAAGCCTTTTTTCAAATAATCCACATGCTGCCTTGAAATGAGATGGGCAGTTCTCTTCACGAGCACAGGACAATGACATACACAAGTGCACCTTAAATTGTCACCTGGCCAGAATGACAGAAAGTGTTTTCAATATTACTAAATGCACAAGTTAACAAACTGCATGCCTCTGGCATTCAGACCTCTGTATTTCCAGTTAGGAATGCTTGTGTTGGGCATTTGAATGATCATTGTGCGGTGGGGCGGGGACGGCAGAATATACCTGCATGTGTGCACTAATCGCCTTTTACAAGGTTGTGAAACAATGAAAAGCAGTGTTTTTGTATTCACAGAATATTTGAGACCAAATCTACACATAGACCTGGTTCGTACATCACAATAAGCCATAGTTAAAATAAACTGTGGTTGAATGTAAAAAAGCTATAGTCTAGCTTGTTATGTAACCCAAACTCAATCTCATCGTTCATTTTCCTTCAAACCTTGAGCGTAAGTCAGGATTTGTTCTTTGTGGTTTATTTGGAAAAGAACAAACCAGGTTCAGACAGCACAAGTCATAACATTACTTGATTATTAGCAGTGCAGCAACAGGATGAATAGAGCAAAGTGTCCACAATTTCATCAGTGTGCACCAGTGTGCTTAATAATAATAATAATAATACAGTAAGAAATTACTTACACCTAGCCCATCTGACTGGATTGCCCCAGTTACTCCACCATAATAAAAACACAGCAAAACATCAAACGTTAAAAACTACCAAATACGGGGATGTGCGAACCAGGTCATACTCAACAAAGTAGCCAAACAACAATGTTTGACTGGCTGGATCTCCTGTATTCCAATCCCAATAAAATCTCAGGATTATCCAGTTATTTTTTTAAAAGTAGAGAAAATAAGTAAGTAATTACTCATTTGGTTGCCTATGGTGACCAACAGGTGACCATCAGAAATGAGCTAAACTCAGGCTCTGAGCACATGCAGATTGTACTTCCCTCCAAATATTAATGAGAAACTGCAGTCTCCAACAGCCGTTCACGTTTGAAATCAAGGGCTAGGACTAGTAGGTGACTGTTCATCTTGCGTACACACAAGCCCCAAAATTCTATGTTGAAACTAGACACAGCCCCTTTCAACTTTCTTAGAAACTATGCAATTTTTGTTCTTTCTCCACCCACTCCACCCTGTTTTCTTGCTACACACTTAGGATGGAGGAATGTGGTGCTTATGCACCCGTACTCAGTCTAGGAATTTGGTTTTTTATTTGTTTTCAACACCACACAAAAATCCATTCCAGCGTTTCTACCTAACCAGCTCACAAAACAAAACTTGTTCCTTGAAAATCTGCAGAATCTGGCCGACCGGGTAGTATTTGGAACATATTTGTAGGGTCAGAGCTGGTGACTGCAGTTGCAAAGGCTCTTAAAGCTACTGCTGCCAAGTTCCAGGGGAACGGTGAAGCCGGGGAAGGGTGCAAAAGAGGCTCATTGAGGGGAGAAGCTTTGCACATGGATCAAGGAGAGGGAGACACAATAACCTGATACTGAGAGGGGACAGAAAATGGTGTGGTCATATGCCCTGCCCTCTCAGCTTGCCAGTAAAATGTGCAGGATTCCCCCAATGGAAAGTGCAGGGAAAGGGAATCCGAACAATAGGACAGGAAGTCACTTTTCCGAAAACCACACTTCAAGTTTTTCTGGCGAGGGGTGGTACCCTCAGGTGAGGGACACATTGTGCTCCTTCTGGGGTAGTTTGTCCTGCTTTAGTCCCCACCCTGCACTCACCTCTCACCTGTGGCTCTTAAAAGCTGTCAGTATGTGGCCGCACCCTGGGGATGGCTTCAACTGGCCAGCAAGCCAGGTGAGGATAGCTGATGGGTCTTAAACCCTTGGTGAGTTAGGGACTTCCCCTGCATGCAAAAACAGGCTCCAGTGGATTGAGCGGACGAGACCAATAGCAGGCCCAAAGGTCAAGAAGGTGTTTTCTGAACATGCTGTAGAGGGAAGTGAGGGGCAGATGGGGCTCGCCAAACTAGGAGAAGGAAAAATCTGATCCTCAACATCCACCACCTTGTGGGATGTCTTCAGGAGAAGAAAAGGCTAAGGAGTAAACCCTACACAAACCAGGTGTGGAGTCCCTAAGATGGTTGGATGGCACCTTGTACGCCTCATTCCGACAGCTCCTGCAGCCAAGCAGGTGTCAAACATATTGCTCTGCTTTCCTTTGGACCACATCAGCAAGGCTGAGAGGGGGGTCTTGTTGTCTGGGCAGTCCAGGACCTCCATCCACACTGCCCAGGATCACAGTTTCACTAGTTATTTAGTGCATGTGCTACTGCGTGTGGTGTAGCCAGGGCTTGTTTTCAGTCAGAACTCAGCTCTCAGGTGGGTGCCACTGCCATTATAAGAGAACAGGAGGAGGAGGAGGAGGAGGAGGAGAAGGAGAAGAAGAAGAAGAGGAGGAGGAGGAGGAGGAGGAGGAGGAGGAGGAGGAGGAGGAGGAAAAGGAGGAGGAGGAGGAGGAGGAGGAGTTTGGATTTGATAGCCCGCTTTATCACTACCCTAAGGAGTCTCAAAGCAGCTAACATTCTCCTTTCCCTTCCTCCCCCACAACAAACACTCTGTGAGGTGAGTGGGGCTGAGAGACTTCAAAGAAGTGTGACTAGCCCAAGGTCACCCAGCAGCTGCATGTGGAGGAGTGGAGACGCAAACCCGGTTCACCAGATTACGAGTCTACTGCTCTTAACCACTACACCACACTGGCTCTAGTGTGAGAGGCATTCATGGTGAGTTCTGGCACCTCTTTTTCAAGAAGAAGAAGAAGAAGAAGAAGAAGAAGAAGAAGAAGAAGAAGAAGAAGAAGAAGAAGAAGAAGAAGAAGAAGAAGAAGAAGACTTGTACCCCACTCATCTGACTGGGCTGCTTAGGCAATATCGTTTCCCTGCATCTATGTCAGGTGTCCATAATCTTGTGAGATTTGGTGGAGCCAATCAGAAGCAGAGCAAGCAATATTGACAGTTAGCTGCCAGCACAAGGTCTTCTCTATAAACAGGAAGAGAAAAAATGCACTTGTACAGAAGAATCTAGGACTTGCAATTTGAGAGACAGAAAGCGTATCATCCCGCGTGACAGCAGCTCTCAAGAACTATATCCCGGTGTTCATTTTGGCATTCTCTGTGCACAGCAAGGAGTCAAGAGGATGTGACTTCTGACTAACAGGAGAAGGGAAGGTGAGAGCATCCTAATAACCAGTGAAACTGTGATCCCAGGCACAGTGGGAGCCAATCCTGATAAGGATTTACATATGCAAACCAATGAGCCAGTTCAGATGAATATTACTTCAGCTTACTAAGAAGAAATGTGCACAAGTCTTTTAGTAGCAATAGCTCCACATTTCATCTGAACTGGGAAAATACGGGTCCCAGCTTCAGAACAAGCCAGGATGGGAAAACCAACTTCAAACAGCGGTTTATCTTGACGTGTTCTGAAACTGGTAACCAAAGATTCTCATTTCAGACAAAAGAGCAAACTATGGATAACAGAGGCTTCTTGGTTTTTTTGTAGTTTGAGCAAAGAGGCTGCCTGTGTGGGCAAAAGACCCACACATGTTTCGGCTTAATAAGCTGATATATGATCATCCAATATTAGTTAGGCCTTTGATTTCTAGAGTGTATACAAGAACGTCCGCTAGATCCCAGGGACAAAGAGTAGGATCTAATGGGCTTTTCAATCAAGTGTGCATAATTAACATACAAAATTGCCATCCTGTCTGGTTATAAATGCAAACGAAACAGCTAGAAGTTTAAAGAAGAGCAAATGAAGCTGCATCACACTGATCAAGCATCTTATTTTTTCAGAGCAGATGAGATTTTTTTCTGTGGAAGTAGGAGCCATTAATTTATTAGCCAGTCCAGAGAGGTGACAGCTGGACTTATCCAACTCTTTCTATTCTTCACCCTTTCCCTTCATGTATTTTGTTGGAACATCACATATCTCCAAACTGGCATGAGACAGTGAGACCACAAGCTATGGAAACTCTTTTGCTCCTGAGCTTTATTTTGGATTGGGCCGGGGGCAGGGGGCTACCAAAAAACCTCTTTTGCCATCCTATTAAGATCATCCTTTTGAAAACTGCACAATCGTGTCATCTTTCTCTGTTCTTGCACACAATTTCAACACCCATGTCAAAATAAACACAAGCATTTATTTTGATAGGTTGGTGTTATATGCAGTACAATGCACATGGTATATTTCTACTGAAGTAATAAAAGGCTAGCAGCCTTGCTAAGAACTGAAGCAGATGTTAGCATCCCCAATCCTTTAATCTTGGTTAATAAAGAAGCAGCAAAGGGCATGAAAGTTCCTTCTCACCATGACAGCACTGATTTTATCTGTAGCCAATGCTAACCAGATTCTTTTAGTTATCTTTAAACCCTTGTTTGATATTCTGTTTAAGATGAACCTGGTTAGAATAATCTTCAGTCATTTGTGGTACCAATGGGGGGGGAGAGCTGGTGGAATTTGTACAGGGGAAGAGAGGGATCACCAGGTCCCAGATTCTTAAGCATGGTTGAGAGTTCAGCAGTGAAACATCTATATAGGGTAGATTCTACATCAACCCTGGCAGTTCCTAACAATAGCGAAAAGCAAATTTGCACATTCAGAAATATTAGTGTCCAAGACTCAAGCTGCTGTATTACTATTTGTCAAAAGGCTTTGGTGACATTTCTTGACAGGACTGGAAAAGCACAAAACTGCTTGAAAAAACTGACATTGAATATAAAACGAAAGTTACTCACCAACCATTGCGCTGACCTCTCCTGCCATCAGTAGTTCCACAGTGCTGTTGTACAGGTTCACATCAATGATACCTTTACGAATCGTTTCGCCTACTTTTGCTCCTAGTAACACTGAGCCAGTCGTTTCAAAAATTGAAGCAAGAATGCAGGCCTGGCGCAAAGTAACCACACCAGAGCCCACGGCAGTACCAAAAGAATTGGCAACATCATTTGCCCCAACCGAGAATGCCAAAATAAAAGCAATTATAAAACCAACAATAACCATCCACAGGTATTCCTCCATGTTTCTCCGGGTTCTCTTTCGCCTTCTGTAAGTGTTTAACCAGACAAAGCTGTAGGGTACCAGGACAGATTTGTAAAGCAGATTTCTTGCACACAATGAGTTCTCTCTGGAAAGTGCTGTGCAGTGTTGGAGCGTGAAGAAACTGCTAACTGGTGATTTTCAAGCTACTGTCAATACTGTTTGTTTGGCTGGATTCAGTCACCAGTGAAACCCATTCCATATTTTGCTTCAGTAGTGTTAAAGCTGCGATGACCTCTCCTGTAAAAGATAATTTTTTGAGGATAAAACACAACAGATTTACAAGTGGTTAAAATCAACTGATGATATTGCGGAAAGACATGTAACACTCACAATGATAAATGCACACAAGACTATCAGAGTCAGTTTAAAAGTAACTCAGAATCAGGGATGGCAGAAAGTAGACCACAGTCCTTCTGCCTGTTGGTTACTGAGACACTTTCAAGAAATGCTTCAAGAACATTTAAAGAGCAATCCAAGCACCAGTCGACCAATGAACTCATGCTTTTATTTTGTTTTGTTTTGTTTTTTAAAGCAAGAATCACAATCAGTCAAAGCGCAATTGAAAAAATAGTTGAAAAGTAGTTGAAAGTCACATACACTGACTTTCCTACTGTCTTTCAACACTCCCCGAAAAACCTCTCCTGAGGATCAGGATGTACAGAGCAACACATCCTTCTCTGCCCTTCCTGTAGAGTTTACATCCAGAGATATCTGTCTCCCACTGGTTTTCTCTGCTCCACCAGGCTTCTGTAATACCAACTATATCAATGCCACCTTTTAAAACCAAGCACTACAGTTCACCCATCTTGGCTTGGGAGCTTCTAGCATTAGCATATAAACACTTGCACAGAGTCTCGCTCTTGAAGTATCTTTGGTGCTTGCATTTTGATTTGCGGCGCTTTGGCTTCTCTGAATTACTGTCCTGCGCCCCGGCACTCACAGTGCTGAGTTTGCTGCCACCCCATTTAAATATTCACCCATTTATCATCTTCATGCCTCAGGTCCCATTGCCTTTCGCTGCAAATCAGTTTAAACGTTGCTATGCCACCTATTTTATTTTAAATGCCAACAGTCTGCTCCAAGCCCAGTTCAAGTGGAGCTTATCACTTTTGTACAGGCCTGTCTTGCCCCAGAATGTTCCCCAGTGACTAATAAATCCAAACCCCTCCTCCTAGCACCACTGTCTCATCCATGCATACCTTGGAGGTTCTGGCTTTCAGCATTCTACCTAGCAACCTAAATTTGGCTTCCAGGACCTTGCAACTGCATTTACCCTTATCATTGGTGTGAATTTGCCCCCAAGTTCGGACTTTGCCCCAGGACGACCTCCCTTGCTAACTTGGCGACGGACAACATGCGCAACCTTCATGCCAGGCAGGCAATTCACCCTGCTAATCTGCACGCTCAACTACCTATGTTCGTAATGATCAATGCTTTAAAATAAAATAAATGCTTCTCTCGCTCACGCACTGAATGATAGAGGCATAAATTAAGCTTTAAGAATGAAGTATAAAATGAAGCATGTTTATATTATATTGACATTTCGGTTACTTTTAAAGACTGACACCTGGGATCACTAAAATTGGGGGGGGGGGAAGTGTGTGTGTGTGTGTGTGTGTGTGTCTGTCTGTGTGTATCCACCCCGGTAGTAAGGATAAAGCTTCCATCTAGGTTTTGTCCTCATTCAGTGGAAATAGTGTCAGCCTGTCCAGTGACAAAAGAGAACTGAAACAGAGTCCCAGCGGCAAGCCTTTGAAAAGCAAAGAAAGCTGATGACAGATGCTGCTGTCCTGAAAAGGCCTGGTGAACTGACCCTGCAGTACAGTGTGCAAGGGAAAGGACAGGATGTTGCTCTGCCACAGGAGTAGCCAATTGAATCCATTGGCAAAGATTAACCAAGAAGGAAATAAGAATATGGCAGAGTAGTATCTTAATTGCAGTACTTGCTGGTGAAAAAATATATGCCTGTTTCAGAGATACTATGCTACGGCATTCTGGACATGCTCCCCTGTTACCATTGTTAAAAATACTGTTAAGTGTAAAGCAGCCTTTCTCAAACCTGGATCCCCAGATGTTCTTGAACTACAACTCCCATCATCCCTTACCACTGGCCCTGCTGGCTAGGAATGATGGGAGTTGTAGTCCAACAACATCGAGAGACCCAAGGTTGAGAAAGGCTGATGTAAAGGGTGCACAATGAGGTGGCTGACGTGATGCTGTGCCTGACACATGCCAAGCACCTTCTTTTGCACCCCTCTCCCAAGTACCAAGGGCTTTCCTCAAAAATCATACGGAATTTAACAATGAAGAGAGACTGCCAATCAATATTTGGAGCTGAAGCTGGAGGGGTAAGCTATCATCCAGCCCAGGCTTCTATCAGCAGCCAATATATACTTCCAAATATGGGAGAACCAACTGTCCTGGATGAGGTGAACTCAGCAAGCTAGACATTTGGTAACCAGCTCATAATTACACATTGTCACAGCAAAGAGCAGAAAGAACTCATATAAGCCACACATTTTGCATTCTGTTCTTCTTGATGTTGTTAAGGGGTGATATGATAGCCATGTTCAAATATATAAAAGGATGTCACATAGAGGAGGGAGAAAGGTTGTTTTCTGCTGCTCCAGAGAAGCGGACACAGAGCAATGGATCCAAACTACAAGGAAGAAGATTCCACCTAAACATTAGGAAGAACTTCCTGACAGTAAGAGCTGTTCGACGGTGGAATTTGCTGCCAAGGAGTGTGGTGGAGTCTCCTTCTTTGGAGGTCTTTAAGCAGAGGCTTGACAACCATATGTCAGGAGTGCTCTGATGGTGTTTCCTGCTTGGCAGGGGGTTGGACTCGATGGCCCTTGTGGTCTCTTCCAACTCTATGCTTCTATGATTCTATTCTATGTTTCACATGGAACGTAATGCCCTACTGAAGGGGTACTAAAATCTTTAAGCTTGTTGTCTAGCTTCCACCATATGCTGGAAATGCAACCCTTTATCCCATGATCTTTAACAGCAATTTTTGTGGAGGCAACCTCTGCTGTGTTGTTTAACCTATACTGTGCTTCTTTTCGCTTGGAATTGGTTTAATTGTTCTTGTAATTGTATACACCATTCTAATTGTTTGATTATATTGTTGCAAACTGCCCCTGGGACCTTAACATGAAGGGACGGATAAGAATCTCATAAATAAGTAAGTGAACTATTTGACACTGTGCCAAATCCTTGTGATCATTTATTTTATTTTCAGAGAAAAGGGGCCCCTGGCCGCAATCTCTCTCAGGCCCAGCTAGTCCACAGTGTGACAACCCCTATCCTTGCCAACTGCACAAAACTGCTTTTGCTGTAACTGAGCGAAACTGGAGGTTCTTTTAAAAAAAGAATATGGCACAAGTTTGCAACCCCATTAAGGAAGAAAAATAAATGCATCAGAAACAAAGATTAGTACCATGGCCTTAACAAAGCAAAGGAAATACCCTTCCTCAAAGAATTAATTCAATCTAGAAAGTCTCAAAGTGTTGCGTGCCACAGAAGTTCACATAAATCTTGGGTCAATGCACTTTATCTATCATACTTATGTCTTCTTCTTTTAATAACCCCTTTTCCACAGCTACTGCTACAGGATTTCTGACAGCTCACAAAATTCATAATAATGCCTTAAACATCATTCAAATCAGTGCTAAAGACATATGAGCTGTCAGGAAAAAGCATACCGCTCAAGATGCAAAACCAAGCTAGCAACAGTCAAAGCAGCAATAAAAACTAGCAGCCTACCAGAAGCATGGGCAAGAATGAAGGACTTTCCCCGTCACCTAAAAGACAGATGCTCCAAATTCATGTGGAAAGCACATGTGGAAAGGGTCCTTCTCTTTGGTAGCAACCTGCCTAATTTGCAAAGCAGGACGACAAGAAGAAACTCTCCAATTTATATTGTATCTAACAGGCAGCTTCTTATTTTTTTAAAAAAAGTGGTTCTTACAATAAATGGTGTGGGATCAGGTAATAGGTCAAACCCTGAACTGTGCCTGAAAACAAGCTAGACATCAGTGAAAGTATTTTAAGTCCACAGGAGATATACTCACTATTGTGGGTTTGGGTTAACAACCTGACCACCATATTCTGCACTGCTTCAACCTCTCAGAGACAATTTCCACATCAGGCCTCCATATGATGTCTTGCAGTAAGTCATGGAAGCTATGACAAGAACATCACTTCCCAACTGTTCAGATTCTTTGCTGAACCCAGCAATCAAAGAGAGAGAAATAAGAGTTTTACATGCTTCAGCACCTATTGATTCCCTAAAAGCAACCAGCCTTGAAGAAAGATTGGTATGTGGGCAGAGGAAGCAACAAGTTCTAGAGAACCTTCATTCCCCACCCTTTCCCCCTTACCTGGCTCCCCTCCTCCTAGCATTCTTCTCAGGACTCAATCCTTTCTTTTGGAGCTTCAGCAAAGCCCCAACATTTGAAAGCTGTGTGTGTTTTTAACTTGGGTTAGAATATGGTGTGACAAAAGTAAGCAAGTAGAGCTTATTCTTCTTGTTTTACTACACATTACACCCAAGGTTCCAGCAAATAAGGAAGAAATCCAAATACTGAAGCAAAAATTATATCCAAAGTTTGAGGTACCTCTAAACAGCAAGTCATTGGAACACAGCTTTGCAGAAATATGCAACGCTGTTTGCACAATAGTTTTTCAGATGGCAGGGAACAGGATTATGTTAGCAATGTGGCACGTGAACAAGCTAGGCCTCCTTCTGTTTATGCAAGTAAGCCTCCTTCTGCTCATACAATATAGGTAGCTGTTGTGCTACGTTCAATCAGCAAGCATGAAGCAGCATCACATCACTATAACACAGTTTCACCAGGGTTAGACAGGAGGCATCATGGTTAGACAGGAGGGATCATGGTTAGACAGGAAAAATGAGGGACGCATGGAACAATGAGGGACGCAAGTCCCACCACTATAGCTACCCCATATCCCTTGGGCCAACACTATTGCCGTAAACCAGGCAGACTGAGCAATACAACCGGGACTAGCCCCAGATGCTAGTCACAAAGCACCAGCATATTTTTTGCATTTAAGCCCTGCCAAAATAGCCTATGGGGCGCCACTGCAGCTTACAAAAATGCAGTTACCATGAAAAACCCCAATTTAAAAAATGAACCAAGTACAAAAACCATCTCCCACTTCTATTAAAACAGAATTATACCTCACCTTCTGAAACCTCCTAACTGTAAAGTAAGGGAAAAGATGGCCTCCTAAGCTTCCTTGGTGAGGGTCATCTAAAGAAAAGCACCATCAATGGAAATGCCCTGTTCCTATCAGTCTAGCCTCCAGTTATGAAGGGGATGGGCTACTGAAACACATGCCAAATTTCTGGATCCATTTCAGGATGGATTTGATTGGTGGCTGCAGCAAGGGCTGCAAGGGCTGCTGTTGATTGGCTGTTGTTGCAGCTATTGTCGGCTTCTGCGATGTGCACTGCTGTGAGTGTTGGCGGCCAGGTGGGTGAGTGATTTCCTCCCAAAAAAAGCTCAGCTCAACAACTCTGGGTAATTCCTCCCCCCACCCCCGTTTCTTAATTTTAGTCCCCAAAAATAGGGGGTATCTTATATACGGGGGCGTGTTATACACGGAAAAGTATGGTAACTTAAATAGAAAACTAACTTAAGAAAGATTTTTCCTCCAAAAGCATTTTATTTTAAAAACTCTTATTTATTTTTAAAAATCGGATTTATTTATTTTTTAAATCATTGATTTTTATCCATCCTGATCCATTTCAGCTAGGGTTCAATCTATAGCACTGAGATCACCTTTGCCAGGAGAGAGACAGGGGGAGTGGTTGCTCTGCTCCTACTTAGGCAACCAGCTTCAGTAGGTGATCCTGGGTGATTTTTGCCTGGTCTTATGGAGCCTTCAGTATGGCGTTCCACAGGGTTCAAGTCTTATCCCCCATGCTATTTAAATATACATGAAACTGCTGGGTGAGATCACCCAGACTTTTTGAGTGTGTTGTCATCGGTAAGCTGGTGACACACGGCTCCATTTTAATCTTCAGCAGGTGTAGCAGAGCGCATGCTGAACAGGTGTCTGGTTGTGGCAATGAACTGGATGACAGCCAAAAACTGAGGCTCAATCCAGACAAGACAGATGGTTAGAGAACAGTTCCTTGATCTGGACAGGTGGCATGCAGCCTACTTTAGGGTTGAAATTCCCCTGAAAGATCAGGTGCACAGATATACCCTTTGATCCATCACTGTCAATGGAGACACTAGTGGTCTAAACAGCGTGCAGCACCTTCCACCAGCTTCAGCTGGTGGTCCAATATGGCTGGGCATAGCCTGGCTTCAGAGTTCTATGACCAAGTAACCTCACAGCTGGATTACTCCAGTTACATATAGGTCCGCCTTTTGATATGGTTCAGAAACTGCAGTTGATGCAAAATTCGGTGGTCAGATTATTAACTGGGATAAAGGTAAAGGGACCCCTGACCATTAGGTCCAGTCGTGACCAACTCTGGGGTTGCGGTGCTCATCTCGCTTTATTGGCCGAGGGTACCGGCGTACAGCTTCCGGGTCATGTGGCCAGCATGACTAAGCTGCTTCTGGCGAACCAGAGCAGCACACGGAAAGCCGTTTCCCTTCCCGCCGGAGCGGTACCTATTTATCTACTTGCACTTTGACGTGCTTTCGAACTGCTAGGTTGACAGGAGCAGGGACCGAGCAACAGGAGCTCACCCCATCGCAGGGATTTGAACCGCCAACCTTCTGATCAGCAAGACCTAGGCTCTGTGGTTTAACCCACAGCACCAACCACGTCCCTTATTAACTGGGATAGCACAGTCCAAATCTCTAACACCTGTTCTGGACTGCCAGTTTGTTTCCCAGCCTAATTCACCTATAAAGCCTTAGATGACTCAGGACCTCAATACCTTCCCGGCCCTTATATGAGCCTGCCCATGTCCTGAAGTCAGAATGAGGGGCAGGCAGTTGTCTAGAGGGTGATCACGAGGAACCAGCCTCCATCCACAGAATGGTCTCCCCAGGGAAGCTCACTCGGCACCAACATTTTCTTCTCCCAAGTGTTAAACTTTTCTTTGAAGCAGTTGGTGATATCTTTCCATCTCTCGATCTAACTTTGGCCATCTGCTATGGCAAGGCCTATGTTAGGGGCTGGAATGATTGTTTTATGATTTGATTACTGTGCTCTGCTTTTTTCCTTTGCTTGTCATGAGTGGCATTGCATATTTTACTATATTTGTAAATTGCTCTGAGATGCTTATGTAAAGCAACTAAGAAAGCTTGAGGAGGGTGATGCAAAAATCTCCTAGTTAAAATTCCTGGTATCTAAGGTAGAAGCACTGAAACAGACATTAATGCCTTGTTGCAACATGTTATATGTGGACGCCTGCCTCTGAAAGTTTGGAAACTTCAGCTGGTGCAAAATTAAGCAGCCAGTTTGCTCACCAGGGCAAGATGGCTTGAACACATAACACTAATCTTGGCCCGACTGCAATGACTGCCAATTAGTTTCCAGGCCCAATTCAATATGCTGGTTGTGACCTATAAAGCCTGGAACAGCTCAGAGCCACAACACCTCAAGGACTGCCTTTCCCAGTGGCGTAGCGTGGGTTGTCAGCACCCGGGGCAAGGCAAGTAATTTGCGCCCCCTAACCTGCCGCTGCTGCCAGCTTCTTCTTGCTGCTGCCTGGTCTGGTCTGGTGTGATTCTCTCCCGCGCTCAGCGCTGCGCTGGGCGGCCGCTGCACTGTCCCTCCCCCAGATAGTCCCTCGCTCTCTCTCCGCACCGCACGCCTGGCACCCACCCCCTCCACAGTGGGCAGCAACCCGGTGGCTCGGATCGGATTCACACAGCCAGCACTGCAGTGAGAGAGAGTGAGTGAGCCAGGTAGGGGCAGAGAGCTGCGAGTGCGAGCGTGCCCCCCCCAGATGTTGCGCCCGGTGTGGCCGCCCCCCCCTGCACCCCCCACGCTACGCCACTGGCTTTTCCCCATATTAACTGTCCCAGACCCTGTGATAATCATCTGAGGTGCTTCTTTGTGTATCCATGAAAGGTCTGAAGGGCAGCAACACAAATATGTGTCTTTTCTGCAGTGGATCTCTGTCTGTGCAATGTACTCTCCCCACGGAGGCTCGCCTGGAGCCTACATTACAGATATTTGGGCACCAGAGGTGCGCACCAGACAAAAACATCCCTTTTCTCCCAGACCTTTGGCTAATTAAACAATCTATGGCCTTTTAAACTGTGGGGACGTTATTGTTTTGTTATTATGTTGTATATTTTTGTGTTCATATACTGTAAACCGCCCTGTGATCCTCAAATGAAGGGCAGTAAAAGGTAAAGGTAAAAAGGTAAAGGACCCCTGGATGGTTAAGTCCAGTCAAAGGCAACTATGGGGTTGTGGCGCTCATCTCGCTTTCAGGCCGAGGGAGCCAGTATTTGTCCACAGACAGTTTTCCGGGTTATGTGGCCAGCATGACTAAACTGCTACTGGTGCACGGAGGACTGTGACGAGTGCCAGAGTGCATGGAAACGCTATTCATCTTCCCGTTGCAGCGGTACCTATTTATAATCTCGCACTGGCATGCTTTTGAACTGATAGGTTGGCAGGAGCTGGGGCCGAGCAATGGGAGCTCACCCTGTCGCGGGGATTTGAACCGCTGACCTTCTGATCAGCAAGCCCAAGAGGCTAAGTGGTTTAGACCACAGCGCCATAGAAATTTAATAGTAATAATAATCTCTTGTCCTGGAGCACCACTGTCACCCAATGAACAGTACTAAGCTAGCTGGACTCAGAAAAAGTCAGCTTCATATGTTCACAAAGAATTTTGAGCAGCTCCTAAGCTGCAACAGAGGAACACCATTTGTACATCAAGGTACACAATGTTTCTAGTATTTTTAAGTAGAAAAGATGGAAAGAGTGGTCGTTAAAATTCATGCCACTGCCTTCTGAATACAACACTCAGCTACCAGACTACTGCATAAGATGAGAAGTGTTCTGTTTTACCTTTACTTCACAAACTTTGCCTCCTTACCCTATTTCTGTGCTGTGTTGTACACATAAGTTAAGTGTTGTGCATAGGTCATGTGCCTCAGATTTATTAGATGCTATATGCAGTATTCAAAAATCCCATTGTTTCAGGTGCATTTTGCGAAAGGGAATTCCATTAACGCGAGCAGTTTCTGAGCTCTGGGCGCAGTACTGCGCCTGAGATTTCAGATTAAAACTGCAGAGTGGAAGGAAAGGAGGACCTTTTTCTGCCTCCCCACTTCCAGTTGCTCTCTGAAGACTGCAGAAGAGACGCTCTTAATAATATTAGGGGAGTGGGCAGTGGAAGGACTAGACCATGTAAAAAATTGAACATAATATTTTAGCTGCAGTTCATTCGTTTTCAGCTTTGTATTCTTGTTATAAAAAAGCGTGCCTAGACATTCCATTGTTGCGCCCATAACCTAGGTTTAAGGTGCCATTTGGCTCCTACCTTTCATATCTCAGTTGCTAACACTGGCTATATGGGCAGTCATAATTATTGAAGCATATTATTGATACAGCGATGCATTCCTACTGAATGGCGCAGGATACCTTGGTGTGAGTAGCAACAGTCATAAGACAGACTTTTCACTGTTTCTTTCATGTCTGTCATGTACCGTATTTTTCGCTCTATAAGATGCACCAGACCACAAGACGCACCTAGTTTTTGGAGGAGGAAAACAAGAAAAAAAATATTCTGACTCTCAGAAGCCAGAACAGCAAGAGGGATCGCTGCGCAGTGAAAGCAGCAATCCCTCTTGCTGTTCTGACTTCTGGGATAGCTGTGCAGCCTGCATTCGCTCCATAAGATGCACACACATTTCCCCTTACTTTTTAGGAGGGAAAAAGTGAGTCTTATAGAGCAAAAAATATGGTATTCAGCTGCTAGGGACAAAGTTACCCAGAGTGTTAGAAGATTTGCTAAGTAGTCAGCTGATCTTTACTCAGTAATGCAAGTGCAGGAGACATATGTTCAACCCAATGGAGAGATAGAAAAGAAACACATTCAGTAGGTATAATGGATGCTTGGGTATGGATGACATATTTATAAATGTGTTTATTTAATTTATATCCCACCCCCTTCCTCCAACACCTCTGTGAGGTAAGGATGGACATATAGAGGGGCTCATTGCCAAGTGTGGATTTGAACCTTGATCTCCCACATCCATAGGCGCCGACTCCATGGGGCCTGAGGGGGCCCGAGCCCCCTCAAAAATTCATTTGGGGGGCTCTGCCCCTCAATAATTTAAGAAAATTATTAGTTATATTATGCTTTGTAAAATCACAAAATTATGTTGGTATTTTTTATTTTCCTTGTTTGACGATAGTTACCTTTTAGAATACATTCAGTAATGAGTTAAAACAAAGCCACTCCCGATCTAGAGAGGGGGTGGGGTTGCGGGCTCTCGACCCATCAACAATCTCGCGGGGCTGACGCCAGCCCCGTAAGAAGCGGGGATTCCCCCTAGCTCATTAATATTCACCGCCCACGGCGGCAGCCAATCGGCTGCCGCAAAGGGCGGGCCCTCACAGGTTCACTTAAGGTCGGGGCAGCCCGGGGCTCGCCCCTTTCGTTCCCCCAGCAGCAGCGGTTTGGAGGTCTTGGCCCCCCCCCCCAATATTTTTTATAAGTCGGTATGGGTCCCCGCCCCCCCCCAATATTTTTTATAAGTCGGCGCCCCTGCCCACACCCTAGCCCTAACGTTCCCTAACCACTACTCCATGGTGGTTATATTCTAGAATTCTACACAATGTACTTGGGATTCAGATCAAATGACAGGATTTAGGCATGTTAAAGTAAGGTTCAACTGGCTTGTTAAGTTACAACACTGTTGCACACACAAGCACTGAAGAAACATCCTTCCTAATGCACAGACTTCACCCCAGGATGACTTAACAAAAAAGAACCGGAATGGGTCAACCAGATGTCACAAAGTCACTTCCTTCAGGATGACACGTCAATCAATCGCTATCACTTCCCTGCACTGTGGTGTATAGTATTCACTTTGATCTACTGTAATAATCTGCTGGTGGAATTGCCTGCAGTTAACTGTACGTCTCTGCATTGTTTACTGCTCTCAATTCCAAAACACTGATGAACAGAGCACATTCTTTTCCTGTTTCCCAGTGAGTAAGCTGCCTGTACAGTAAACAACCCCAACTTCTAGGGAAGCATTCACAGTAAGACCCATTTCCATAACCCCAAATCCACTTGCTCAATTCCAATACGGGCCACAAAGATGAACCATGTAATGTAACGAAGAAAAAAAGAGACCAAAGGTATAATGAGTGCTAAGCAACAATTAATATGTATCCTCTGATTAATACAAGAAGTAAACATACTTCAGAGCAACCCAATAAAACCTGTGTCATGATGGCTCAAAAATGAAGTTTTTGCTCTGAGGTCAAAAATCACAGTACAAATGGTCGCTTACCTTACATTACATAAGATCTACCTTTAATAATCCCGAGTAAGATATATTTAGAGAATTCCTGCCAAGATCTGAAATTGCCTACAACAATTTGCAGAGAACTACTCAATTAAAAATTTCACAACCTGCAATGGTATCATCCTGCTTGCTTGATTTTAGAAGATATGTGTTGGGTTAGTCCAGGGGCTAAGGGAACTCCTACTGAGTCAACCTACAAGTAGCGTATTTATAACCACATACTGCTCTAACAGCATTAACCTCTCAATATCTTTTAAGGGAATCTGTAGTGCCCTTAGGTATAGTCTATTACAAAAGACTTTGATTCAATGACTCATATTTTTCCTGTAGTTGCATTGATAGGGACATCTGCAATTTATGCAAGTTACCTACTGGTGCAGCTCTTCTTTACAACTGGCTCAGTCACAGTAAGTATGATAATGGCAATCTCTCCCATTTCTCTCAACCCTTTCCTTCCCTGCAATATTGCTAAATAGTCTAAATTTCACTGCTGGGTTCATAGTTTAAAAATTGAGAGCACAATGCTCCTGTCCTTGAACATCAGCTTTTCTATCATCCACAAGAGGAGGAACTGTTCAAGGATTCGGATTAGAATGAATTAGGAGATGTATGACAGAGATAAAGTCACCAACAAGATCAAATCGTAAGCAAATCTGAAGAGGCCAAATGAAACTGGTTCAAGGTAGTTCAAGTGAAACACTTTGCTGTGTTCCTGTTGTCCTTGTAATTGAATTCTATAGGAAAATCATTACTGACAGCAGTATCTACTTGGAGGGCACAGCAGACATTGTTTGCAATGAAAACAATTGAGATGACATCATCTGCAGGTTGGCAAAAGTCTGTGAGAGCCATTTTCCAAAATAGCTGCTGACCTACAGAACTGAGAACCATGGCACCTACATCCATGCAACTTATGTCAAATTTATGCTATGTTTCAATAATGCTAACTAATATATTATACTATATCAACAATAGTTAAAATATGTAGAAAGGAATTAGGAATTGAGGTGTGACCCCCAAAATAATCATTAAGCCACCCAAATTACATATCCTCACCTCCAAGAGATAGGAGTGAATTGTGTCTGGTCCAACGCTTTGGGAGCAAAATACTGCATAGCTCTAGTATGTCAAAAAGAATTAGGAACTGGGGTGTGCACCTCACATAGTCACAGTAAACTTGGGCTATCACAAATCATACATCCAGGATGAAATGGCATCAATTTAAGACCAACCCAATACTTTCTTTTGAGTGCAAAATGCTGACAAGTAAATGGGCCCATGCCAATTAATTACAAAAATATGCACAAACACTCTCCTGGGGGTGTGAATGTGTGGTTTGCGGTGGCCCAAGGATTCCTGTGGAGGTACACTTTCAGTGTTAGAAACTCAGATATATAAGCTAATCGCCAAATGGCACCGTAAACCTGGTTTATGGTCACCACACAAAAAATCTAGGTGCCAATTTTTCTCCAGTGGATTTTATTATTGTTGTTGATTTCTGTTCTATGCCAATTAATATTTTAAAGAAAAAACCTCAAAGTGGTTTACAGCACATTAAAACATCAAATAATAAATCAATCCAGAATAAAACAAATTCAAGCTTCAAGGAAATTACTTCAGATTCTTCTCTAAGTGACATTTGGCTTGCTCCATATTTATTTACCTACTTAATGTATATAGCTGCCTCATAGCACAAGGACTCTAGAAAGGCAGTGTTGTGTTGTTAGGTTTTTGGACTAGGACCTGGGAAATCAGGGTTCAAATCCCTACTCAGTCATGAAGTTCACTGGGTGACCTTGAGCCAGTCACAGCCTCTTAATCTACCTCACAGGGTCTCTGTAGGGATTAACTGAGGTGAACCATTTACTCTTTGAAGAAAAAGGTGAGATATAAATGCAATAAATAAAAGCTCTTTTGCCTACCTGCTTAAGAAAGCTAGAGGGGCCAGCCAAATGCAGACGTCAGCCACCAACCTGGCATTCAGAGATCTCCACGTGGTCGCAATTGGACCTGTGGCAGTCACAAAACATGCCTAGGGTGCACACCCCTGATCCTCCTTTTTAAAAACCTATTTGGCTATTGTCGGCATAGGTTTACACCACTGACACTGCCTTGCATCCACACAAAGTCCTGGATCATACACAATTCACTTCCATGTCACAGAGATCACTCTCCTGGAGTTGTGAATGGAAGTTAATCTGACATCAATCAATAGTATCAAGGGGAATTTGCCTTAATGGAAAAGCTTACGGAACAAATTATCGTCTTCACTACACAAGTGTGTGCTCACAGTTTCACTGAAAACTGTTAACCATTCATAGCTTACAGCTAGCTACAGCTCCCAAGCGAGGACAGTATCTAATAAGGTCATTCACCTAATGACCAAATGGCTAGATGGTTTATATTGTTGCAGTAGTTTTAGAAAGCACCATGAGTGCTTTCAAAAAGGCAACAATATAATAAGACCCTGCTAAAAATCAATGTTATTTCATTTTAAATCAAAAACATAAAAGCCATAATTATTCTGTGCTTGGCAGTTATGATTGCTAGAACTTGACATACAATTTGGCAACTACTGGGGGGGGGAGACGACCTCCAGGAATTATATTCAAAAAAAAGGCAACCAAAAATTCAGAAGAGGCAAAATATTCTACACAAAGAAATATACTGAAACACAAGGTGAGGCTTTGCAGCTAATCAGCATGCATTTGGCAAACAATATCTGGTGTTTGCATTACTGTAACAGATGCCAGCACTGTGATAAGTAGACATATTTTTTCACTTCTATTAGGTTTTCTAACATTTGAGTTTATGGTCAGCCACTAAAGCCACGACACTTCAAAACCAAAGCATTTGAGTTTCCACTTACAGTCTCTTTCTGGGACGTTTTAACATTAAAAATGCTACTTTGTCATCACCAAGAACAGTTCTCAGTCTATCCCTCAGCTGTGGAATTCTCGGTCTAACCACAGCACCCTTAACACTGTACAGTCTCTTCCCAAACCATATTTCCATCCTTGCTTTCCCCCCAGCCTGCAGTCTATTCATTCAGAGCCCTCTCAGATCTAGTCCTCGCTCTCTTCTATCTGCTCCTCAGAATCTGCAATTTTCACCCACTCACCCAACTTGTGCCTGTTTGCCCTCTCTTGGCTCATTTGTACTTCTCCACTAACGAAGTATTCACGCCTCTAATCCTCAGCCCTCTTGCCTCTCTCCAGGCCCAGTGTTCCTGCTCTCATGCAGCTGAATGCCTCTGGGAGAGAATCAAACAGCTGAGCAGTTTTGTCCATTGTAAAAGTCATCCTCTCCTTTCTGCTTGCCATATGACTCATCAAGAATACAGTGGTACCTCGGGTTAAGTACTTAATTCGTTCCAGAGGTCTGTTCTTAACCTGAAGCACCACTTTAGCTAATGGGGCCTCCTGCTGCCGCCGCGCCACCGGAGCACGGTTTCTGTTCTTATCCTGAAGCAAAGTTATTAACCTGAAGCACTATTTCTGGGTTAGCGGAGTGTATAACCTGAAGCGTATGTAACCTGAGGTACCACTGTACTGCTATGATGCACACCAACTCTAGGAATCTTCAGCACCTCTTCCATCCTTTGAAGTCCTACTAGGACTTTATGCCCTCCCTCCACATTGAAGGGTTTGCCTGATAAAAATAAAATAACCCCCTATCTAACTCTCTTTCCTTTTCTCTTTCCTCCCATCTAGTTCATTATTCCGCTGTTATCTTCCCCTTTGATTCTATCTACCGCCTCCCATTATTCTTCCTCAATCTTCGGATTGACCTGAGATCTTCGGATGAAGGGCAGTATACAAATTTAATAAATAAATATACCACTTTTCTCTGCCTCCCCCCCATCTCATCAGCACATTCCTTCCCTTCTGCATTTAGACACACTAACACTTTCCACCCTCTCCAAAAAGGACACCCCCTTGACCCAACCTGCCTCTGCAGCTACTGCTCAACTTCTCTTGTGTTCTTTATCTCTAAACTCCTGGGATGCATCACTTACACCTACTGTCAACTCTCTCTACCACAGCTTCTCTTGATCCCATAAGATCTGACTTCTGCCCTCAGCATACCAGTAGATCAGCCCTTCACTGATGATCTCCTCACTGGCAACTATCTTTGCAGCCTATGGAACAACTGATGGTTCTCTCCTGCATGACTCACTTCATGCTCTAGGTTTCCATGACTCCCCTCATCCGCTTCTCTTCCTGTTGACGCAATTGCTCATTCAACTTTTCCACAGGGAAGGGAAGCTCTTCCTTTGCTTTCCCCCTCTCCATCATGGTCTGTTGTGACCTCCGCATATACTCTCCCCTTAGTGACCTCATCTCATACCAAAACTTTCAATATCAACTATATCAGGGGTGGGGAACCTCGGGTGGGAGGGAGCAAATGTGACCCTCCACACTCTCCGTCTGACCATCAGGACTCTACATAGGCCACTCCCCTTTCTCAGCCACACCCATTTCCCCATAACAGCCCTGCTTCGCACACCCCTTAAGTGTTTTTGCCTGGCTGAAATGTGGTCCTTGAATTCTGGCAGTGTTTCTTGGTTGCCCGGATGGTGGGTAGATACTAACCTATGGTTCAATGCTAAAATTTACACTTTTTGGCTTTGGTGCCACCCACCAATGCCATGTGGCTCCTGGAAAGTTGTCCAGATGAGAATGTGGCCATTGGTCTGAAATAAGCACTCCAGACCTATGTGCTTATGACACCTACCTCCACATCAGAACTCCCTCCTCTATCTCAGAACTCTGCCTACCTGTCTGTTATTTCTGCTTAATATTTAATCACAGTGTCAAACACAGTGAGGGTTGAGAATTAACCTCCGTCGCCTTTCCTCCCAAGACCTCCACTCCTCATATATTTTCTATAACCACCGACAGCATCACTATCCACTATCATCCCTCTCCTTTGGCATTCACATTCAGCTCAGCACCATAACATGTCACTTTACAACAAGGGCAAAAATAAACCCCTTTCTCTTTGACCCCCCCGACAAAAACTCTAGTTCTCAAACTAGTAACTTCTCATCTTGTCTTCCACGGTCACACTTCAGCCTCTTCACTTCTATCCAGAACTTTGCCACCAAAACCATTTAGCTCACTCATTGTTCTGATCACATGATGCGCCTTCAGCAGGTCCATATCTGCTCCAAACCCAGCATAAACTCCTCATTCTTGGCTTCAAAAACCTCCATAGCTATGTCCCTAATCCCATTCTTTTTGCTCTTGTATCCTAGTCTTTCACTCTGATTTATTACAATAACTAAAAATCATTTTTCCCCATCCCAAAACAATTTCCCTTTCTCCTCCACCTCCACCACCCTCAGCCATCTAAAGGTCTCCAAACATCCTTAGATGCCTACAGTTTCTCCCTTGTTGCCCCTTTTGGCTAGAATGGCTTTCTTGAATATCTAAATAATGCCTTCTGTCTTCTTTCAAACCCATTCTAAGTGCCCACGTTATCCATAAAGTCTTCAGCACATTTACCCTCACCTCCACCCGATTACAAATGTTATCTATCACTTCAGATTTCTTACTGAAAGCTTTTAACGCCAGGGATCTCTCTTGCTACTCAAAAATGCACTATGATCGTGCTATAAAATATGTTGTTGTTGTTGTTGTTGTTGTTGTTGTTGTTGTTCCAGGCATATCTTCACAAAAGACAGAAGCCTTGAGAGTAAACTACAATAAATGCCCCAAATTTCTTGACTTTAAATACCAACTTCACATCAACAACATCTCATTAAGACACTACATAAATCATTTGAAAGACTGTGTGAAATCTTTTTCAGGGGGACTATTCTTCACACTCATACAAAGGCACAAGTGGTATCACCTACGGGACTCAAAATCTCTTTGCCTTCTGAATAACAGGGTTCCTCAATAGAGTTTATGAAATAGAAAACTTAATTAGGTTTTATGGAAATACTTTGGAGGTTTTTTTCCAGCCAATATATTGCTATGCAGGTCAATGAAAAGGGTAGTCTTGGGCTGGTACCGTCATTCCATCCCACCTCCTAGTCCAGATTTAACACCCCCTAGTTTGCAGATTTACCAAACTAAAGAAAGGATGAGTTTCCATCAATTAGCAAGGCTTGCTCTGTACACTGTTCAAACTAATCCGTTTGCTTTCTGTTTGTGTTAGATTAGAAATATTTGGGCAGAGACTAAGCTAATATTTTGTAAAGCGCTCTACTCAAAACACTACTCAAATAAATAATAATCTCCAAAATCAGAAAATATTAAGCAAGTGCCAAGCCTTGATGGTTTTACAAACAGAAGCCAAGTAGAGTAGGCCCTTTATTGTACAGTGAAACGCCCAATCCCAAAAAGCAGATTTGTAGTAGAGACTTGTAAAAACACTTTATACCCTTCTACCCAGCCAAAGAGTATATCCAAGGGGAAGGCTATCACAGAAAACAAAGGTGAGGGGTCAAGCAGGACACTTGCAGAGCCAAGTTCAAACTCCAAGGAAACTGCAATTTATTCCCAGCCAACAGCAGAATAGCATACACAAATGGAAATAAGGAACTTTAAAGGGAATTCTAATGGGTTATCCTTAGATTTCCTCTGTGATGGAATCCAGGGCAAACCCTGCTGACTTACGGAGCTTGTTTACATGTGGCAGATTAATTACTGCCAGTACTTTGCCAGCATTTAAGAAAGACTCAGATGCAACTCAACCCGTACAATATAGGTCAGAAGGCACTTGCCCTGAAAGAACTCTGAACTTTACCCCATGTAAACCTAAGCGGCAACAGATCACTTGGGCGTTTATTATGGACTAGTGACAGAGGAATTATGGACTATTATGGACTAGTGACAGAGGAATATTTGCCAACCAGCAAATATTTGTTTTCCTTAATATGGACCTCACCTTACCCATGGGAATCCATCTAAAATTGGTATGTAGAAACCCATGGAAAAACATTTTTTCTGCTCAAAAGCAAAAGAGGCAAATGTTACAAAATTTGCACACATCCTCCTCTTCAAAACGGAAAGCCCAGCAGGATTGTACTACTAACCACAACCATATAGAGCTTCCTATAAAACAATCAAATTGAGCCACAAAGACAAAGCTTGTTTCTAATTGATAATAACATGGGGTTTAGTTTACAACAACAGATTATTTCATAGCAACTTGCAAGCAATTCTTTTTGTTTGTTTGTTTGGGGTGTACACACATATACACACACCCCTCTTACATAACACAGTTAATTCTACAATACTTAATAAAATTTCAAATCTGGCTTGTAACGCCAGGCACAGACCAGTTGGATAAGATGGCTTTTTCCCTCCCACAGGTTAAAGTCATTCAAGTATTTAAAATTTAACAGACCCTGTTATGGCAGGCAGGATAATTAAAATAGTTCTAGGCAAATTACATCCCTACATGGTTCTAAAATTACATGCACAAAGCTTGCAATAAGACCAAGGAGGATGAAAGATTTATACTCCAGGAAGGAAATAATGCCTAATAAATATCAGTTATATAAAAGGGTTACTTCACCAACCAATTCCAACTTTCCCTACACATCCTTATATAGCTTGCTTAATTGCAAGCCATCCTGCACGACAAGCACTGGTATGTTGCATTTCAAAAACTCATGCTGGCGTCTGTTACCTTCAGCTACAGAAAGACTATCATTTATTAGGAAAAACCTGGCAGTAAAAACTATCTTCCCTGAATAAAACCCATTTCATTTACTGTACAAACACATTTACTACACATACTATAGACTATATATTTCAGATACGTACTACACATATTTGTATTCAGCTAGAGTAAAGTTTACTTCCAATAATAAGACAGTGATGCTTGAGGTTAAGGTAGTTTTCAACCAAACAGAAGATCTTATCTGCCTCCTTTCAGCTCAATTTATTTCTTGAAAATAGATGCTATAAAGTACTTTTTACAAAGGGGAGAATCAACCCCATCATGAATCAGAAAACTGTCATAGAACGGCCTCTCATTCTTTTCTACTTCCATAGAAGGTGTGCGATTTTCAAAAATTCTATAAAAGTTTATCAAGAGGGGGGAAACCCCATTATTAAAAACTTACTCAATGCTTTGAAGCTGTTTCAAAGAGAAGCAAAGTTAATTCTTCAAGTAACTGCCTTGCTAGTCACAAATGCATTCCTTATGTCTAAAATAGATACCCTATCATATTCACACCTCAAGAGCAGAGATCTCAAGCAAAGTGAACTGTTCTACAACTTACAGAGCGAGCTCCAGATAAAACTCCCGAAAGAACTGCAAAACAAGGCAACACTCATAAGCATCAACCAAGAGTTTCTACTCAAGGTGAAAACATGCCTCCTCTTAACAGGACACTCTGTCGAGGGTGGTTACTGAAACACAGGGCAGCGTCATGATTACTTGAGTTAAGCCAATCCAAATGGAGCTCATTTATAGAGAGCTCCTGTCAATCCGCCCCACCTCCTCCCCACAAAGCATGAATACAAAAGGGACAGTTGATTGTGCCTCGCAGTTTAGGGTTTCTTTAAGGAAAAAAAAAAAATCAGTTCACACAGACTAGCAATATTTAGCAAGTGTTGTATACCGAAACTACATATGCAGAAAAATAATTCAGTGCTTTAATTGGATTGCACGAAATTAAAGGCTAGGAAAATGCACGTTTTTACATTTTGTCTAGACATGTGGTTGCAAACATTACATTAGTATTTAACAGTCAGAATTATTCTAATTTAATAAAAGGGAAACGTTTAGAATGCACATGCAAACCAGATTATTTTTATAAAAAACCTGCCTTTGTCTTTGAAATTCTTGCTAAATCACAGTGGTGACAAATCCTAGTGTGATACAATAGACATGAGGCTCTCTGGGTGAATCTGGGACAGTCAATCCCTCAGCCAAACCTACCTCACAGGGTTGCTGTGAGGATACAATGTAGAAAGGGAGAAATGTATGTGGCACCTTGAGCCCCTTGGAGGAAAGGCGGGGGGGAAATGCAATAATAGGTAAATAAAATGAAAGTAACATGAGCTTCATAGCTGTCTCAATGCTTTGGGGCACAAAGGGGAATTCTAGTGAGTGAACACATTTACTCGTTTTTAGATTTGGAAATCTAAGTGAGCTGTTTATTAAATAAGAGTATTTTATCCCATTATGATGCCATTAAAATGTGCATGACAACTGACATAGTTCAAATTGCAAATGGGGAATATGTAGGCCTAACACACACCATGCCAGTTTACATCCTGGTTAACCATTTGACGTTCACAAGCAGCATGTGGCCATTTCAAGACAAACTGATTGCTCCTGGGTTAACTTGGCATCATAATCAGGTACATATCAGCAGAGGGGTAACCATGTTAGTCTCTCACAGCAAAAAAACCAAAACCCCAAGAAATATGCTTGCAGCATAAACTTTCATGGACCAGGGTCTACTCAACACAATTAGTGCATCAAAATTGAACTGAATATTTTAGCAAAAAATACTATATTCCTTGACATGCCTTTAACTGCACCACATTCTATACACAGAATTAGGATAATAAATCCAAAGCACACATACTGCAAATCTATAGCAGAAACAAAAGCAACAAAAAGCCCATTTGTTCTTTTAGTATCCAACCAGATACCTTCCTGCATGTGGAAAGTGTTTTCTCTTCTCTAGGATGTTTATATCTTGCTCCAATATATTGCTTAAGAAAACCGAAACCAACATTCATGGTTTTTGTGTGTGCACGAGAATTTGTATAGTATTGCTGCTCAGCTCTACAACCGATACAATTATTTTCAGGCAGCAGGCTTCAAGACCTGAGACACACTTGCAACCCTACCCACAACATAGGATCTGAATCCTCACATATGTGGCTGTGTTTCCTTTTTCCTTCTCCCTGCCCCAGGACTGTCTGTGACTATTATATCTTCTACACTACAGATTCTTTTACAATTAAATCAGGTTGCAAACTGTCTACAAGTTATCATGTATCAGTATCCTTCCTCTGCACCACCACATGAAATTCTGCAACATATACAGTGGTACCTCTGGTTACATACTTAATTCATTCCAGAGGTCCGTTCTTAACCTGAAACTGTTCTTAACCTGAAGCACCACTTTAGCTAATGGGGCCTCCTGCTGCTGTCGCACCGCCAGAGCACGATTTCTGTTCTCATCCAGAAGCAAAGTTCTTAGCCTGAAGCACTATTTCTGGGTTAGCGGAGTCCGTAACCTGAAGCGTATGTAACCCGAGGTACCACTGTAGTGGAATAACCCCCTACTGTATCCTGGAGGACACCCAAGAGTCTCAGCTAAGGCATGGACTCTAGTATCATATGTTAGTGCTGCAAGGTGGTACTGAGGCACACCTTTGTGACTGAATTATAACACAAATACTCTCTTTGAAAAGGAAACAGCAGTGATGATTCCACATCAAACTTCAGGCAATGCTGCAACCCAGCACTTGGATGGACAGTGCATTAATAATGGTATTTTTGACACAGGTGCAGTTTACGATACTCTTCCACAGATCTTCGGCTTCAGCCTGCCAAGAGTTGAAAACAATTTTTCAACCTTCCACTACCAACATTAAATCCCTAAATGAAGTCATCCTCCCATTTAAAGAGTGAGAAAGCCCTATTCAGGCTATAAATTCCCACAAGCTTCAACTCGTCCATCTGGTCATTAAATCCAGTGACAGAACCAACAATCAAAGGAGACTATGTTGCTGGAAAAGAACATTTGTTTGATTTAAAAGAATGTGTTTAATTCTAACCAATCAAGACAAACTTCAGCCACATGAACCCACTTAGTCCTTTAATAGCAGTATTGTGGGAAGACTCTAAAAAGTTCCCACAGACAACAGATATCAAGGTTTAGTTTTATCCCTAAAATTACTACATGTACAGCAAAATAAAAACAAACGTTTATATCAAAGAGCAAACAGGGAATGAAAATATTTCAGAAGTTTGTAATTATCAGACCCCAAGACATGGGAAAGTACATCAGGAAGGCATATTCTGATAATGCAGCATAAAACAGGTTTCTCAAGGCAGAAACTGCCAAAAAGTAGAACTCAAAAACTGATGCTAATCTAAAGCAAATACAGCAACCAAAATTTGCAGAAAATACATACTTATTTCAATACATATCTAAAATAAACATGTGTTACACAATACATTTTCACATTAGAAATATTCCATTATTATTGTGCATTTCTAGAAAAAAATATTCAAGGTAGTATAACGAGGAATGACTCAACAAACAGTGTGTAAATTTTGGAAATATATATAAGAACATCTGAGGTAGTGGTGGAGGCGGGATAACAGGGTTTTGTGGTGGAATAATTTAAAACGCAGCCCCAGCACCTTTCAGCAGGAATCCTGCCACTCTGCTTAAAGCCATACCCTAAGTTACCTATCAACTTATAGGAGTGCATCTTTGAGAAGAGGATGGTCGGGCAAACCGTTGACCCTCTCCCTCCCACACACACATTACAGGTGTGAAGTGTCCACTGACTGAGCCTAGTTGGCAACTAGGGTTTCAGGTAGTGGAATTCGGAGGACTAGATTTGGTCCCATGGCATCCAGCTGCTATCCCTATGGCAGACTCATCTGTTCTAGGATCCTACTACATTGATAACAGGCACAACTACATTTTCCAGAGTCACTGCAACAACCTACATTGGAAGCAGGTACCGTATTTTTCGCACGATTGGACGCACCGGACCATAGGACGCACCTAGTTTTCAGGGGGGGAAATCAAGGAAAAAATATGATTTCCCCCCCCCCCCGCAGCTCTGGGAGCAGTGGACAGGTTGCACGCAGCCTGTGCGCTACTCCAAGACCTTCTCCCTGCTTTTGCGGGAGGTGGCGGAATTCCCCCACCTCCCGCAAAAGCCCACAGGAGCCCCACTTGACTCCTGCGGGCTTTTCGACCAGGAGGGAGAAGGGACTGAAACGGCCAGTCAGTCCCTTCTCCCTCCTTGGGCAAAAGCCGCAAAGAGCTGCGCGCTCTTTAAAGGCTGCGCGGCTCTTGCAGGCTTTTCTGCGAGGTGGGGGAATTCCCCCACCTCCTGGAAAAGCCAGCAAAGCCGTGCAGCTCCTTTAAAGAGCGCACGGCTTTTGCCTGCTTTTGCGGGAGGTGGGGGAATTCCCCCATCTCCCGCAAAAGCCCGCAGGAGGGAGAAGGGACTGACTCGGCCAGTCAGTCCCTTCTCCGTCCTTGGGGAAAAGCCCCCAAGAGCCGTGCGCTCTTTAAAGGGTGCGCGGCTCCTGCGGGCTTTTCTAGGAGGTGGGGGAATTCCCCCACCTCCTGGAAAAGCCAGCAAAGCCGTGCAGCACCTTTAAAGAGCGCACGGCTTTTGCCTGCTTTTGCGGGAGGTGGGGGAATTCCCCCATCTCCTGCAAAAGCCCGAAGGAGGGAGAAGGGACTGACTCGGCCAGTCAGTCCCTTCTCCCTCCTTGGGGAAAAGCCCCCAAGAGCTGCGCGCTCTTTAAAGGCTGCACAGCTCTTGCAGGCTTTTCTGCGAGGTGGGGGAATTCCCCCACCTCCTGGAAAAGCCAGCAAAGCCGTGCAGCTCCTTTAAAGAGCGCACGGCTTTTGCCTGCTTTTGCGGGAGGTGGGGGAATTCCCCCATCTCCCGCAAAAGCCCGCAGGAGGGAGAAGGGACTGACTCGGCCAGTCAGTCCCTTCTCCGTCCTTGGGGAAAAGCCCCCAAGAGCCGTGCGCTCTTTAAAGGGTGCGCGGCTCCTGCGGGCTTTTCTAGGAGGTGGGGGAATTCCCCCACCTCCTAGAAAAGCCTGCAGAAGCCACGGAGCCTCTTTAAAGAGCACACGGCTTTTGCCTGCTTTTGCGGGAGGTGGGGGAATTCCCCCATCTCCCGCAAAAGCCCGCAGGAGGGTTGGAGAGTAGCGGGAAGGCGTCGCGCGCCTTCCTGCTGCCCCCATCCTCTGGGGCTGGCGATGGGGGAAGCACTGCTTTTCCCCCCGCCAGCCTCAAAGCCGGGTTGGAGAGTAGCGGGAAGGCGTCGCGCGCCTTCCTGCTGCCCCCCATCCTCTGGGGCTGGCGATGGGGGAAGCGCTGCTTTCCCCCCTGCCAGCCTCAAAGCCGGGTTGGAGAGTAGCGGGAAGGCGTCGCGCGCCTTCCTGCTGCCCCCCATCCTCTGGGGCTGGCGATGGGGGAAGCGCTGCTTTCCCCCCCGCCAGCCTCAAAGCCGGGTTGGAGAGTAGCGGGAAGGCGTCGCGCGCCTTCCTGCTGCCCCCCATCCTCTGGGGCTGGCGATGGGGGAAGCGCTGCTTTCCCCCCTGCCAGCCTCAAAGCCGGGTTGGAGAGTAGCGGGAAGGCGTCGCGCGCCTTCCTGCTGCCCCCCATCCTCTGGGGCTGGCGATGGGGGAAGCGCTGCTTTCCCCACCGCCAGCCTCAAAGAGCAGACTCTCCTGGCTTCAGCGGAAGCAACGGGAAGCCTCTGTAGCGCAGGCTTCGGAGGCTTTGCCTTGCTATCGCTGAAGCCAGGGAGCCTGCATTCGCTCCATAGGACGCACACACATTTCCCCTTCATTTTTGGAGGGGAAAAAGTGCGTCCTATAGAGCGAAAAATACGGTACATTCAGCAGAGGCAGAGACCAAGTGAGTCAGTGATCAGATACCAGTATACAATTTCAGTTCTATAGAATTCATTAAAGTCAATCGCCCAACAATGTTCTTTAAACTGAACCAGGGGGACCCAATACAATGTAGGGCTGTTGACCAGCAAAGACTCTTGGCTCTTTGACACAAAGAGGGAGTACAGGATAAGGTCAGAAAATTGCACTTCTCCTAAAGTACGGCAGAACAGGTATGCATGATGGCAGGTGACGTGGGCCATTTTAGCATCAAGCCTGTTGATCAGGTGTGGGGAACCATTGGCTCTCCAGATACTGCTAGAATAAAATTTGCAGGATCCCCAGCCCTGCAACTATGGCCAATGGCTAGAGATCCTGGGATTTGTTGCTGAGCAACACCAGAGGGCCAAAGATTCCTTTACACCTGCTACACATGGTAAGGGACAGTAGAGATCCATGTTCAAATCTCCAATTCAGCTATGGCGTTCACTAGGTGACCTTGGTGCAGTCTCCCTCTCTCAGCCTAACCAACCTTATCGTGTGTTTTTTGAAAACAAAATTGGGAAAGGAGGATCATATACACCACCATGAGCTCCTTGGAGGAAACATGGGATATAAATGTAACATTTAAATAAGATGACAGATTATTTAAGCAGGTTATTTTCAAGGGAAGGGAAGGCGGAGTATTTTTCTTTTATGAAGCTGTTAAAAGCAGCAGCAGTTATTTGTTTCTGGGCTTGATAGCCTTAACTTTTTAACACTGCTTACTTAACCTAACCTATTAAAGGAAAAGAGAAAGCAGAGCATACCTTCTTAGCCCAAAGTCTGTTTAACTGATACAGGTTTTGTACTATAATACAGTACTTGCCACATACTTGGCAGCACAAACTGGTCTAGGAAATTTTACTATGCTCTGGGGACCAAATGACACCCCTCCCTTGCAACCTGGATAGTAAAGCCAGCCTTTTCCACACCAAGCAGATAATGCTTTTATCTGTTCTTCCTGCCTCCATTGTATTTTCCTTGATGCTGTGATTTTAATTGTTGGAAGCTGCCCTGAGTGATGCATGTCTATTGGAAGTGCAGGGTAGAAGTTCTCATAGAACTAGTAAATGCAGACATTAATCAGCAAAAATAAAGTTATCCCCTGCAAACTTGGCTCACGCCCAGTCTTGCAAGGTTTATTGTAGCAAAAATTTGTGCGGACTCAAGTCTATCATGTAACAGATGAAAAGGCAGATCTGCTACTGAGCACAATCCTTCAAGCTTTTGACGGCATGGTGTCTGGTGCACAAAAAGCCTATGCCACAATGATTTTTTTTGGTATTTAAGATAAAACAAGAGCACTGTATTGTGTTAACAGAACTCCCCCTCTAGACTCCAACTTGCAGAATTATCCAACACACATCACTTCAAAATTCCAAAGAAATACATTAACTTTCTTTCACAAAAATGCCATTAGATCAGAGCGTTAAAGAGATTACGGAGGCTTGTATGTGTAACAAACCTTGCATGACTCTCAGCTTCCAACAGAACCTTAATTTTTCCTATACGTTGCTAAACTGTTATCGTTTGGATATCCCCAACAACATAAGTTTTTGCTCCTTTAGTTCAAAGTAAGAAAGGCACCATCCAAAGTTTCAGTCAATGGAGAGCACTCACTACCTCCAAACTTTTTAAATAACGGGGGGGGGGGAATTTCGTTCAGTGATTTCTGGTCAGTTTACGAATGCCATTTTCCTAGTGTTTTAAATGCACCATAGAATTTTGGATGAAACCTGTTTCTGAAGACATGCACTGCATTTGCAAAATATTGCCAATTGGCTATTCTGTCAACTCTTGGTGTATATTTAATCATTTGGATCACAACATGCTCTATATATGTGCACAAGTCCATATTCCATCTGTACTTGGGATGCATTGATCTCTCTGGATTTTGCATGTTCATAAAAATGAGATTTGCAAACTGCATTGACCAAGTTGTCCAAGGTACAAGAGTAACAGCTGGTTTTTTCCTGAAGCAATGGCAGATTATACACAACGGTGCAGAAGGCATAAATGGAATTTCCAGAGAGGAAAGGAAAATGCCACCATTTATAAGAGATGAAGAGTCAACTTGAAAAAGTGCAGTGTGTTACAGATTCTGATGTCCCTGCTCAATAACTGGAGTTATATGTCTCCACTTTGCCGATTTCCTCTGAGTGTGATCCCCAAAACATCCAGTGCGTTTAATGACCGCTGGAATCTGCTTCTTGATTTTGTGCTTCTCCAATCCAACTTGTTCCAGAGGCGCTCCCCTTCATGATACCTGTATCTCAAGAAGCAAAACAGGAAACATCACCAGAAAGAAGGGCGGTTCTTGTCTTTGAGTCTTGCATCAATCTTTTGACATTTTAAGGGGGAAATACAGTGAACCCCACATAACTGTGCACATGTATAGCTTCCCAGCCCGAGTTTCTGTTCTCAAGAGTTTCTATGAACAGAATTACAGTCGATTTTACCCCTTCCCACAGTTGCTGAAGAATGTCCTCCTAACTCAGCAGAAGTTTCTTGCATGCTAAGGAAGAAAACAAATCAAGCTATATGACAACTACAGAATGTAGTTCAAGGTAATTTTAGGAGGCATCTTTAAGAGCTTGAGTTATGGCAACTACTTGCTGACACTTAGAATATTACATGCAGAGGAATGGATGACATTGTGGAATGGTTCCCTTGTAATGGGGAACTATAGGGAACCAGCTCTCTAGATGATTAGCACTGCATGCAGTGAGATTAAGTGACTACAATTTGGTTAAGAATCTTCAATATAAAACAGTCCCATTTTAATGCACTATAAGGTTGTCTTTCTTTAAGCCTGCAGTATTCAATGATGTGCCAAAATACAAGAGCGCAGAGTCCTCCTCAGCTCACAACTAATATCACATTACATAGCTTTCTATAGCCATTCCAACAGGTTAGAGGCAGAGTTGGAACTGCAGGGTCTCATCACCCGCTTAGCTGTGAGATCAGTAACATTTAGCTCCTCCTCTCCTTGAACTTTCCCCAGTCCAACTGGTCATTATGGAAATTATGTGACTAAGAACTAGTGTCCCAATGTGCTTTCCCCACTCCTTCCTCCCAATCTCTTTTCCTTTGGTGTCATGCCTTTCAAATGATAAGCCTTAAGGGCATGAACTGTCTTACTTAGAAGGCACTCTGGGAGGGTCCCTCGCCCACTGAAGAGCAGGGGGGAAGGATTTAGTTAGTTAGTTAGTTAGTTAGTTAGTTAGTTAAATAAATAAATAAATAAATAAATAAATAAATAAATAAATAAATAAATAAATAAAGTAAAGAGCAAAACCTTAAAGAAACAGACAGCTGTCTCATAACAAAACAAAACAAAACAAAACAAAACAAAAGATGCTGCTTTTGAATTCAGAGTGGTTTGGCATGTTCCCTTATTTTGGTTTGGTCTTTGATGATAGTAAAACTAGAGGGTCAAGGATCAATTACTTACTCTTAACCATTGCGGTCTTGTTTTGCAGTATAACTACAAACAAACTCTATTTCCATTTGTTCATTCAGTTATAAAGACAGAAACCTAATGGTAAAGGCAGGCTTTTTACTATGCTTTGTGCATCTGGCACTGTGATGGCTGAACAGAGATACCATTTTAGCCATGGACCCTCACCCCAAGATAAAATTACACCAACACACTGTACTAGCAAAATAGGCTTTTATTTGAAATAAATTTATCAAATAACTAGACATGGATCTGAATTGGTCCCAGAGAACATTAGCTCAAATAGGTATTGTTTCCACTTAATATGACTCAGCCCAAGATAAATGTTAAGACAGTTTTCGCATAAGATACTAAAATAAAAGTTTTGAATTTTTCTTGTGATATTTGTACCATGTAGGAAAATTGTTTACATAATTTATATATCACACCTGCAACGTATCTTTTTCTCCCCAAGGTAGCCAACAGAATAGTAAGAAACAAAAATACAATTTAAAAACAAATAAAAAGCATATAAACTAAGAGAGAGAAAGAAAATAAACTGAAGCGGCAATAGTCCAATAGGCTGAAAAATCAAATTACTCCAAGTTAAAAAGGTTTACATTACCAGTTCTTAAACTCCTGGGAAAACAGAAACGTTTTTGCATGGTGGCTAAATGATAGTAACAAGACCTCTAGGCAGACCTTCTTGAGGAAGGGCACTCCAAAGGTGAGGTCACCACCCCACACTTCAGACAGTACGGGGCACCCAGAGAAAGGCCTCAGGCAACAATTTCAGGGGACAGACAGATTGAAACAGGAGAAGGTAGTTCTAATACCTGGATCCTTAAACCACAAAGGGTTTTGAACATTCAGAACAGCACTCTGAATAACTTGCAACAGGGTGGATTTGATTTAAATCAAATCAATTTAAATCACCAGTCAGTAAGACTTGATTTAAATCACTAGTCAGTAAAACTTGATTTAAACCTTTTTTTTTTAACAGACTCATTTTTGCTCAATCGTAATATTTACAAGCAGATGAAGGTTTCGTTTTCGGAATAATAAATTTTCAGAGTAATTTTCACAGTTATATCAAAAATTACTGATTTGGTTATACTATTAGAAATACATAGACAGATAATTATTAAATTATTGTGACGTTTAATAAGTTAACTGTTTATATTTGGACAACTTTTCTGCTGTACTTTATTGGAAGGAGAAAAATAATCATTTCCTTAATAACAATTTAAACAATTTACTTAACTAAAACAGTAACATTTGAGCATATGTATCCATATTTATTAACTGATGTGGTTAAACGGGTTTTTAAAAAACCCACTTAGACTGAGTTTTAGCACACATGAAAAACTTAAAACAAACCCTTATTTCCTGATGAATAGCCTTTGGACTACAATGTAACTTAAATGGAAAACTATCTTAGAAAGAGTTTTCCTTCAAAAGCATTTTATTTTAAAAATCCAACTTTTTTAAAAAAAAATCTATTTAAATTTTTTAAAAATCATTTATTTTTATCCACCCTGACTTGGAAACTTATTAGGAACCAATGAAGTTATTTCATTCTGGGTCTTTTGCTGCCTGCTGCTAGCTCTCTAGAAAACCCTATTTCAAAATTGCTACATTTAAGCCTGTAAATGGGTGATATTTACAGCTTTCTCCGCTTATTTTAAGTTTAGCCTCAACAATTGATGATGCAATGGTACCAAAATGCATAGTTAGGTATCTCCTTTCCTTAACAGCTAAATCTAACATGAACACATGCTTAGATATGATAAGGTGGTGGGTCTGAAATTTTTGCATGGTTTCTCTGCACATATGTCTTACTAACCAGACCAAGTAGTGCAGGCAGTGGCGTAGCGTGGGTTGTCAGCACCCGGGGCAAGGTAAGTAATTTGCACTCCCTAACCCGTGGATTTGCGCCCCCTAACCCTAACCCCCAGATGTTGCGCCCGGTGCGGCCGGCCCCCCCTGCACCCCCCCACGCTACACCACTGAGTGCAGGATTCTTACGCTTGTTGCTATAAGCTGTATAAAGTTCTTGACAGCTGATTTATCCATGGAAAGACATCTGAGACAAGTTCTATAAATAACATCACATGGAACCCTTACACAACACCATGCATCCTTCTTACAGAGGAACTCAGAACTGACACCCTACACTCACAGTCAAAAGCCATTGCAATCTCTATTTTGGGGATGACACAGGTGACATTTCAATCAGCACTATGACCCTGTAGCATTTTATTCTCTTCCCATCATTATGTTACAAACGTAGACTGCAGAGATTGTAACCGGAGGCACTAAGAAATAATGGAGGGATCATGGCACAACTTCAATGGATGCCCACCAGGTAGCTTAGTGTGACCAACAAAACACAGTATTTATATGTTGTCTTTATACTGAAAAGTGTTCAAAAACCTTGACATGCATTGGCCCAATTTGTGCACCATGCTAAACTGGTGTGTCGTATTTACCCAGCCTTGCAGGTACCTGAATAAAGTTCAAAAGGTAATTCCAAATACAAATACGGTAGACTCACAAATTGTGCTATCACATCTTTACTCGCTTGGCTGAAAACATGAAAATAAATAAATAAAATTTTAGAAATGGGGCGGTAGTGCAGGGGTAAACCACTGGCAATCCCACCCACCATTACACTCACCCTGGGAGAGTGCAGGTCGAGTCTGTAGTAAGAAAGTAGTAAGTAAGTGCTGAGCTGTGCTTTTTAGTTTTTTAATGGTTGTATTGGCCGCACAGAATAATAGCTTTACGTGCTATCCTGGAACATAATCCCTGCACAAGTTGAGAGCCAACTAATTGCAATTGTTTAGCCTAGCACAGTTAAAAGGTAAAGGGACCCCTGACCATTAGGTCCAGTCGTGACCGACTCTGGGGTTGCGGCGCTCATCTCGCTTTATTGGCCGAGGGAGCCGGCATACAGATTCCGGGTCATGTGGCCAGCATGACTAAGCCGCTTCTGGCGAACCAGAGCAGCACACGGAAACGCTGTTTCCCTTCCCGCCGCAGTGGTACCTATTTATCTACTTGCACTTTGATGTGCTTTCAAACTGCTAGGTTGGCAGGAGCAGGGACCAAGCAATGGGAGCTCACCCCGTCACGGGGATTCGAACCACTGACCTTCTGACTGGCAAGTCCTAGACTCTGTGGTTTAACCCACAGCGCCACCCGTGTCCCTAAAGCAGTTAATCATGACCAATTTTGTTGTTTTCCTTCCTTTCCTAAAATGTGTGTAAGTTTGATCATTCTGGCCATAGTATGACGAATTCAGTGCATGTTTTGAGTACCCATCTTATATGCGGGATAAAGTGGGGTGAAGTTCCCCATTTCTAAAACTATACATATTTAGGAACCAGCAACATGGTAAGTGGACATTATTAGTCAAGTTGGGCCAGTTCAAGGTTGTAATTAATTTTTTTCAGGTGACTATCCCTAGGAACATGCATTCCTATAATATAAATGCATAGCTTTTGGAGTGCTCATAGATTGTTTGGGCATTTGCCTACACTTGGCACTTTGGTTCAGTTTTCAGCAAAGAATCTATTCTGCATTAAAAAAAATCTCAAAACACAGAAGCAAGGCTCAAAATGAGTGTTTTACTGAACACTGATGAATAACTAGCAAAGCCCCTTAATGGAGGTTCAAAACACTTCATAGTAGTTTCAACTCAGAACGCCAAAGAAGCATTTGCCTAGTACAGACGGTTTTAGGGAAGTATTTAATGTTTGATGTTTTATCGTGTTTTTACTATTCTGCTGGGAGCCACCATAGTGGCTGGGGCAGCCCCGTCAGATGGGCAACTTACAAATAATAAAATTATTAGTGTTGTTGTTATTTTAAAAGACAACACAAAAATGGTTCAAGAAGTCAGACTTTATATGGCACACTTAAATAGCCACCTGTTTTCTCTGGAAAGTCTCCCTAGTGCCATTTTAAAAAATATGTTCCCTCCGATTCCTGTGACTTATTTATTTATTTATTGCATATGTTAAGCTCCATACAATCCAAAATACAGCTTCTTATTTGATGTATCCTTCCCAAAGGTATCACATGCCCCACCTTTCAAATGAGAGGATCAGTAAGTTTGGAAGTGAGTCATGTTGAAGACAATTATTAAATGCAAACCCACTGAGGGACATGGACTCTAGTATACATACTGTTTCTATGCCATGGAAAAAGATGAAGGAAAATAGTCCCACTCTCGCTAGCATCAAACACAGCCTCTTTTCTAAGTGTAAGAGTGGCATATAAAATTGTCACCTCATTTAACAAGCTTTTATGAGAGGGCTCCGGCAACCTTAACCTTCTTCCAATGCACAGCACTTTTCCTGCAGGGATCTAATGTCTGCAATTACCACGGCTTGGACAAAGCATGATGGCCAGCAAGTTTATAAGATATTGCACACCCTCAACTCAGGTCCACAGAAATATTACTGCAATGCAGGAAAGGTGGATAAGCTGAAACCTTCCTACAGTAGGCAGAGACACTGCATTGAAACTATGTTCTGCAACAATATTTCTTTTCTTTTCTTTTTTTTAATTTGCTTTATTGTTAAAATAAAAACACCAAATAATAAAACAGATTACATAAAGTAAATTAATTTCTTACATCACAATTTCAGTTATGACTTCCAGTCGCACCATCGAGAGTCCTAAGTTTCATTCTTTCTTTTTTCCACACTTTCCTTAACACTCCAAGTTTTACCAATATATAATTACGTTATATATGTTTCTACAGGAATCAATGCAAGTCTGTCAGGGAATTCTCATTATTACAATATTCTTTTAAGATATTTTATATAGGGGACCCACTCTCTATTAAACGCTTGTTCTGTATTGTCTCTGATTCATCCTGTCATCCTTGCCAATTGTATATATTCCAATAATTTTAACTGCCATTCCTCGTTCTGCAACAATATTTCTATCTTGCAAAACATATGTAACATGTAACAAAATTGCTGGGGTGGGGAGAAAAGGCTGAGCTTCACCTTGAACCTCTTGCCTGATAACCCTCAATTTACTTAATTATGAGAAATTAAGGATGGGGTTATTACTGGTGGGTAGTCAACCAACTAATACTTTGTTGTAAGTATTTCCTCTAAACCCTGGCCTCAGAAATTTAGTTCTAATATTCAATCACTTTAACATAACAGAGGGAGAGTGAAGAGAACTGCCATCGTAGTAATTTTTAAAAACAAAACAACTAAAAACAAAGCTGTGAACATCAGAAACGTTATGGCAACTGCCCTACATGACCAAAACAAATTTAAAGTCAGCTCTTATGTTTTGCAAATTCAGATTTACAGCAGTTCTATTCACTTGGCTTAGTTAAAAGACGTGATGCTGAAAACCAGTTTTGTAAACTCAAACAAACACTAGTCAACTACTGTACATAGTAAGTCATTTTCAAATTACAGGTTTTAAGGCTTATTTGTTGTTTTAAAGTATTTGTCACGGGCTTAAATCCAAAATTCATTCAAGGTTCTTTAAAAATAAGCTGGATGTGGAGGAGAGGGAGATACAGGTGTGTAAACTGAAAGCTTCATTTCGACCCACTGAGGCTCATTTACACAGCACCAAACCACGGTTTTAGTATTACATGTTAACATGTCTCCTTCAATTACGCATGCATTCTTTGAATTTGTGTAAGATTCCATCTCTCCCCCAATGCTACAGCGTGACCTTCAGGATCAATCAGCAATGTACTCTTAATTACAATCATAGACTCACAGAACTGTAGTATTCAACACACATGTAGTTGGAAAGATGCTAAGCATTACCAAAGAGCACCAAACTTCCTCCATGTTGTCCCCACACTACCAGAATGAGTCATTCTACATCTTGTCTGAAACCTCAGCTAGACAAGGTCAGCAATCCAGATCCTGATTTCTTTGCTTTGAGCTAAGATCCACTAAGGCCACAAATCCCTCATATCCGAATGCAAGCAATACACCAGTTGGTAGCAAAACACACTTAGAGTGAAGCCACCCCCTATTCAGAAAAGCACAACAACCCAGCCCTTTTGTTCTGCTGGAAATCTCCCTTTCAAATGCCACCCTAGTTTTTGTTTTTTCAAAGCTGAAACTGATCTTGTACCGCTGCGTTCTTTGCTCATTTGACTGGACTGAGAATCTCACTGTCCCCTCCCCTTTTCTGGATTTTTGCCTGTTCCATGAGAGCAGTCTGTCAGGCAGCTACTCTGCCCAACCCACACTTTGAAGACTTGGGTGTGTGTGCCCAACTTTGCATCCTAACCCTTTGCTTTCTGGCCTAGTGAAGACTTGCCATGGTGTCAGAACAGCTTCTCTCATTCTGGATTTACCCTGATGCAAAGGATCCATGCCCAACCTCCATCTGATGTGTTCAGGCAGAACATGCAATGCAGAAAGGTTTATGATAGCAAAAAAATATTTTGGTTACCCAGGCCTTCAAAATGCAGTCAACCATATAGCTGACATTCCTGCTTCATGTATGTTGGGATGTTGTTATTTTTTAATCACTGAGCCTATTTTCTTGATGCATCTCCCAAGCAAGCACAGTAATAATACAGACCAATCAACACAATTGTTTTTCCCCCAAAAGGATAAAGTTGCTAAAAAAATTATATTAATGAAAAAGGAAGTTGAAAGGGAGGGTTAGGAAAGCCAATTCTCTCCAAGATGGTTTGGGATCATTTAAAACCACAGTAACAGAAGTCTCACTAACAGGGCATAAAACAGATTAGGTAGCAACAAACCCAGGAAGAAGCAGGTGCGTTTGGCAAGCAAAATAGGGAAACTGATAAAAGGCAAGACGGCTTCCTTCAAATTAAGGAATTCATGCCCAAATGAGGAGAACAAAGAACACAAAACTGGCAAAACAAGTGCAAGTTGATAAGGGAAGCAAAAAGATTCCAAAGAGAGCTTTTGAAAACCACTGAAACTCACAATGAAACTTTAATAAGCTAAATAAGAAAAAAGAATGCAGCCTAGGAGCCTGATCATTGGATGCCAAAGATGAAAAAGCTACAAGGCAGATGCCTGAACATGTTTGTTTCAGAAACAGCATCTGAAAAACTGAGTTAAGTAGCAACATCAAATTGCTAGGTCTGGATGGCATCTGTCCAATAGTTCTGAAAGAATTCAAATGTGAAATTAATCTAACAAGAATATGCAACGTGTCTCTAAAAGTACCGCCATACCAGAGCATAAAAGTAACCAAAGTAACAAATTCATCCAGTAAAGTACATGCCAGTTAGCTTATATTTGGTTCCTGGAAAAAATGATGAAAAGCCATAAGACTTGCTGAAAATCAGCACTGCATCTGTAAATGAAAAGTTATCCCTCAACAGCCTTCTAGAGTTCTTGGAGAGTGCCCACAAGCCCCTGCATAAGGGATATCCAGTGGACCAAGGGTGGACAACCTTCCCCCCTCCCCAAGGCTATGTACATTGATAGGTGGACACTCAGGAGCTGCATGCCAGTAGCTATAGTATGGGTGCATGCACTCACATATCTTTTGAAAACAGGGAAGTCTCACTGCACTAGGGCATAGAAGGTCAGAGTCCTCTCCACCGCAGCAGGGGTGGGGTGGGGAAGTCTTCTGAAAGCAGGAATTTTGCTGGTTTGATTCCAGCATAATTCTTGCTTTCAAAATCTATCCCTGCTGGGATGAAGAAGGGTAGAGTGCTCTCCACCCAGGCAGGAAGAATGGAAGACTAAAGGGAGCTGTTAGGCAGGCTACGTAGAACACAATTTACATGACACTCCCCTTCAAGCAGCAAAATTAGATGTGTGAAGGGGGTAAATTCAGCAGCTATGGAAAGTTGAACTTGGTGCGGAGTATTCTTCTGATCAGCAGAGTGTGGAGTATACAGGGAAGAGTTAAATCCTCTTCTAGAAAGCAGGGTCAAAACTATAAGAACGTATTAATGGCCAGCTAGAAGAAAGGACATGCATGTTTCAGTGAGCAGAATAAAGAAAGTTGATCCAAAAACCCACCACCCTTCCATTCCCCACTCCCTGGGTACTGTGGGATGATTGGCTGCTTTTCTCGCATGCTTTAACTGCATCAGACACTCAAAATGTTAGAGAAAAGAATACAAGGGGCCTGGGAAGGTTCCCAGCAACTTCAAATACAAAGCTGTGCCTCTGAGCCACCCTTCCTGTGTTTTTGGGCTCCTCCAGCTACTCACCTCTCTAGGAGTCCTGCCACTCTAGCTAAAGACTTGACGGAGGGACTAGGACAGAGAAATAGCTCCTCAGGAGCACCTTCAGAATAAAACCAAATAATAAATCCAAAACTAACTCTTCAAAAAAGATCAAGAACCACACCTGTACACAGGGATAACATTCAGGAGCCAATAATTAATCTTGCTCTCTGAACAAACAGTAAAAAGTCAGGACTTGAAAATGATTCTCTCCTCTTCTGGCTCCCCTGCCTTCCAGAAGAGGATTCAACTCTTTTTTGTTTGATCTACTTCCCCACTGATTGAGAAGCAAGCAGCTTTAGCACCCACTGAAAGATAAATGGGAGGTCTGAGAACCACATGCAGCCCAACAGTTGCCCGTGCAGCAGACATTTTATATTTTAGACTTCCAAAGACTGCTAAGTAAAATTAGAAGACATGGGATACAGGGATGCGTTGTCTTCTGGATTAGGGTTAAACAACAGGAAATAGAGGTTTATGATAAATCCTCACAATGGTAAGAACTGAAAGTGTGATCGTTATTGGGACAGGTTCCACTTAAAATTTGTAAATGATTTGGCATTAGGAATGAAAAGTGATGTATCCAAGTTTGTGAATGACTCCAAATAATTCAAGGTGATGAAAATTTAAGCACTCCATTCTAAAATGCTACATGTAAACTGAGCAACAAGATGGCAAAGGAGACTGATTGGTGTGTGTAAAGTGATAAACATCAGGGGGAGAAATAAATAAACCCAAACATCATATATTCAGGAACTGAACTGGCAGGTTTAAACAAGAAATAGATCCTGAGGTCATGGTGGATAACTCCATGTAACATCATCTCAGTGTTCAGCAGCAATGAAAAAGCCAAACTCAATGTTAGGAATTATTAAGGAAAAAGAAGCTAGTATTGTAGCACCTTTATACAATTCTATGATGCTACTCCTTTAAAATACTATGTAGCGTTCTGGTTGTCCCCATTTAAAAAGGGATATTTGAGAGCTGGTAGAGATGCAGATAAGGATAACCAAAAGGATTAAGAGTATAAATAACACGCCCTATAAGGAAAGGCTAAATATCTGGGATTGTTAAAGTTTAGTCATATTTTTTTCCTAAGAGGGATATGACACAACAGAAGTTTATAAAGTTATGCACAACATGGAAAAAGTAGACACTTTTCTTCCTCTCTCATAACCCTAGAACTCATGCGCATCCAATAAAATTGTCTGATCAGAATCTGCTGGACAAAGTCAAATACATCTTCACACAATATGGAATTTATGATTCACTATCACATTATGTGGCAATGGCCAACAGCTTAAGTTGGCTTTAAGCTGTATGAAAGATGGGTGCATCAGTGTCCTCAGTGGCTATACACAACACCCATTCAGTATAAGCCACTGAATACCAGTTGCTGGGGACCAAGAGTTAATACTTTAATGACCAGATTTGGAGCTTCCCCGAGGATGCCAGAACTAACTGGGCCTTTGGTGTGAACCAGCAGGGCTCTTCTACTGTTTTAAAACTTTTATAGGCACTTGAGGATGAGTTCTAGTGCATAATAAAAAAACCTCAGTGGCTGTCATGCAACTTAAGAATACTCTCCTCCTTGAGACTTGACGTATCTTTCAGAAGACCTTTCCTAGTCAATTTTTTGTTAGATTAAATGTACTGTTTCCTTGCCCAACCCAAACCCTTGGTATGAAATAGGCTATAATAGCAATCAATCAATCAATCAATCAATCAGTGCTGTGTCCCTCCTCAAGCAACTCCCCATAAAGAAGCAGCTATCATTTCCCGCTCCTCAACGGCTATCATTATTGTAACAAGGGCTCTTTCCCCATCCTCTGTCTTTAAAGCAACCACACTACTGTTAAAGGTGCAGGGCTAGCTCCACTGCAGTCCTAAAGCACAAGTTCCTCCAGTGTCCTACCAGGCAAAACTTATGTCATAGATATAATGATGACCATTCAAAATGAAGGGACCACTTTGGATCAACTGGACCTGACCAAATACACTCCAATGCATTTTATGGCAACATAAACGTGGAATTAAGGGGACCTGTCATGGAATGAGCAAATGCCTTTTAAGATATGGGGTGTGAGATACCCCATATTCCCCCAAGATTTACAGCAACTCCTTAGTTCAGATTACAAGAGTACAGTTCAAGATACATTCATTCACTGTGTCACCTAATACCCAACACCCAAAAATCCCCACACCAGCGCCTTTGTTTAGCAGCCACTGATAGAAACTATATCATCTTAATAGTTTAAAAGTGTTGAGGATAACACTATTTATAGTTCTAATTTAAGCTTCTAACTCCAAGTTAGGATATATTTCTGTTTCTCATTGCCTAATTATGAAACACAGCAAAATTTTATCTTTTGAAATCATAACCCTGAAACATCAATTTGTGATAGATGACAAAGTCATGACTAGAAAAGCTGTTCTTCATAGGTTTTAGGCAATTACTTATAATTTACTTATACTGAGATTTCATGCTATCCTTTTCAAAGGACTAGGCAGCATTCCAGGAAAATAATGATCAATCCCCTGCACCACTCTGAAACAAATTCTTCCAGAAAATCTGGTGTGAATGTGTGATATATATATATATATATATATATATATATATATTCCAAATGAGAATCATTCATCCAGTAAAAATAAAGTAACATGAAGGTTAGAAAGCTTTTTTTATATTTACGTTAGCCAATTATTAAAAAAAAATACCCAGCTATAAAATTTCCCAAACTGCTTACAAAGATCAACAGTTAAGACAGTCCTTACAAGGCATGCCTACAACCAGTGCTTTTCTTCTAGAAAAAATGGCACTGGTACTCACCATCAAGTTGTTACAGTATGTGCTACACCTTTAACCAGTGCCTTTCTTCTAGAAAAAAAGGTGCCAGTGCCACAGATTCATTGGTTTCAAATCAATTGTGCATTGTGATCCAGCAGACACCTCCACAAACAGAGAAGGAAGAGCAATTTTAGTTATTTCACCCTTCTTCCTGCAGTCCTTTTCATCTTCAGAAAGGGCTGGGGTACCTCCAGAACTGTGTGAAAGGTGCTGCTGGGACAAACTGGCAAAAATCACCATTCACAAAACGAAAAACTTAGGATCTGAGCCGTTGTGCTTATGTTGACAAGTTCAAAGCTTGGAAATTTATTAATGTATTCATATCCAGCTTTACAAGGCCACACATTTATAAAATAGTTTACAGTACAACGAATATGGTACTGAGTTAAAAATAGTTGGAATACCTGCAGGTATTTTAGGATATGACAACCTAATAGCATACCATTTCATATATTAGTTGCAGTGGAATGCTATACATGTCTAAAAGGTAAAGGACCCCTGACAGTTAAGTCCAGTCGCGAACGACTCTGGGGTTGCGGTGCTCATCTCGCTTTACTGGCCGAGGGAGCTGGTGTTTGTCCGCAGACAGTTTTTCCGGGTCACGTGGCCAGCATGACTAAGCCGCTTCTGGCGAAACCAGAGCAGCGCATGGAAACGCCGTTTACCTTCCCGCTGGAGTGGGACCTCTTTATCTACTTGCCTATTTATCTACTTGCACTTTCACATACTTTCAAACTGCTAGGCAGGCAGGAGCTGGGACTGAGCAACGGGAGCTCACCCCATCACGGGGATTCGAACCACCGACCTTCCGATCAGCAAGCCCTAGGCTCAGTGATTTAGACCACAGCGCCACCCGCATCCCTATACATGTCTACTTGCAAGTTAAATGGGGATTGCTCCCAGTTCAGCGAGCACAGGTTTGGAGCCTTCAATTTTAAGGACTGAGGAACTATTAACATACTAATTTTCACATGCTAGAAGAGGTGTGCACATAAATATGTGTTTCCTAAGAATAGTCATGGGAGGAGGAGAGAGGAAGCATTATGGCTTCTATCAGTGCTAGCCCTGAGTAAGGCAAAGGTAAAGATAAGGTCCCCTGGGTGGTTAAGTCCATTCAAAGTCCACTATGGGGTACAGCACTCATCTCAAGCCAAGGGAGCCGGCATTTGTCCGCAGACAAATTTCCGGGTCATATGGCCAGCATGACTAAACCTATTTAGCAGTACCTATTTATCTACTTACACTCGTATGCTTTCGAACTGCTAGGTTGGCAGGAGCTGGGACAAAGCAACGGGAGTTCACCTCATTGTGCGGATTCGAACCGCCGACCTGACGATCAGCAAGCCCAAGAGGCTCAGTGGTTCAGACCACAGTGCCACCTGCTTCCCCACTGAAAATAATAACATAAATAACTGGTGCCCATTAATTTTAATGGGTCTACTCTTAGTAAAACTTAGTTGGACACAACTCTATAACATTGATTTCAGATTGTTATGTCCTGCATACATTCCAGCTTCCCAAGTTGACCTTGTGTTCAACATGTTACTAATTAATGTTATCTAACAATGAAGTTCTGAAACTGGAAAACTTTCTACAGAAAAATAAAAGTCCCGCATCACTTTTGGCAATTTATAGACATGCTTCAGAAATGGTTGATCCTTCAACTCATTCAATTCCTTATGTAACGTCTTGCCCCACCATTTTGTCCTGCAGTTACTTGTATGATATTCACGTTATAAGGAAACAGCAGCTCAAAGGGGGGGGGGGAGGTTTCAGGAGACTATTTATTGAATGTGTGGGTGTCAGTTTGAGAGCTTGCATTATTTTTCTGCAAATATTTCAGGCAATGCAGGAATCAAATATGCCACAGCTTAATGACTACTTCATAATGGATCCATTTCAGTCCGGCTTTCGCCCTGGTTATGGGACCGAGATGGCTCTGGTTGCCCTAACAGACGACCTCCATAGGCAGCTGGATCGAGGTGGGTCAGGACTGCTGATTCTTTTAGATCTGTCAGCAGCCTTCAACATGGTCAACCACAAACTTTTGGACCACCGCCTTCCCAACATGGGGATTCAGGGCTGCATTCTTTCCTTTCAGGTCGGAGACAGAGGGTGGCGCTAGGGGAAGAGTTGTTGTCCTGGCACCCCTTGGTGTGTGGAGTGCCACAGAGCACAATCCTCTCCCTGGTGCTTTTTAACATCTTTATGTGCACCCTTGCCCAGCTTGTCCAGAGTTTCGGGCTGGGCTGTCATCAATGCGCTGATGACACCCAACTTTATCTGTTGATGGACGGCCACCCTGACTCAGTCCCAGACACACTGACCAGATGTTTGGAAGCTGTGGCTGGATGGTTGTGTGGGAGCCGGTTGAAGTTAAATCCTTCGAAGACAGAGGTCCTCTGGCTGGGTCGGGATGACATGGGGTTGGGGGGCTAATTCATCTCTTAAGGGGGCTCAATTGGTGCCAGCGCCTTCTATCATGAGTCTGGAGGCGCAGGTTGCAGCTAAAGCAAAGGCAGCATTTTTTCACCTCCGCCGTGCTAAACAGTTGGTCCCTTACCTTTCCCGCCCTGATCTTGCCAAAGTGATCCATGCAACGGTCACTTCTAGGCTCAATTATTGTAATTTGCTCTACTCGGGGCTGCCCTTGAAGCTGACACATAAACTCCTTATGAGGTCCTCGCCACGGAATCACATTCATCCAGTGCTATACCACCTGCACTGGCTCCCAGTGGCGTACAGGGTCAGGTTTAAGGTACTGGTTTAAACCTTTAAACCCCTAAACGGCCTAGGACTCTCATACTTATGGGACCGCCTCTCCTGGTATGCCCCACAGAGGACCTTACGGTCCACAAACAGTAACATCTTGGAAGTCCCAGGCCTCAAGGAGGTTAGACTCGTCTTGAACACGGCCAGGGCCAGGGCCTTTTCGGCCCTGGCCCCGAACTGCTGGAACGCTCTGTTGCAAGAGATCAGGGCCCTGCAGATTTTGACATCTTTCCACAGAGCCTGCAAGACGGAGATGTTCTGCCAGGCTTTTGGGGCCCAGTCTGATCCTCCGCTCCGCTCCTTATAATGCAATCCCAAATCTGCATCTATAGCATGCCTAGCCAAGTAATACTTCTGAATATGGCTCACTGGAGTTCAACACCCCCAAAAGAATTTGGTGTACACATTTGCCTCTGGCATTTGGGCATAGCCTTTGATCACTACCAGCAAGACCCCATAGAACAGGATGCTCCAACCACCAGGTGAGCACTGAGGGGATGGTAATCAGCTACAGAGATTAGATACAGTGTTTTCAGCTCATCTGAAATAAAACTATTCAGTTTTCAAATGAACATTTTAAGCAGTGCCGAGAACTGCTTACCCAATTTCGGTGCATTTCAGCAAATGGTCTCTCATTCACTAGCATTGCCCCTCATTTGCCTTCTCTTTCAACAGCCCTCAAAGCACAATAATTATAAAGAACAAAATTAATTAACATTAGTGTTGAGGCAAAATCCCTTCCTCTCTACATCACCACCACTGCATTTGTTTTATTTTGAAATCTTTAATATTTTAGTTTTCTCTTATGTTGCTTTGACTGTATATTTTATATTTGACTTTCTTAAGCTTGTTTTATTTATGTTTTATCGATTTAATATGCTGTAAACCGCTTTGAGATTTGTCTTAAAAATATAAAGCAGTATAGAAATTAAATAAATAAATAAATAAATAATGACATTCAAGAGATGAAAGGCTGTCACTATACCAGCCCTAGAGATAAAGAACATAGCTTTAGTAAGGTAAACTCTTATAAATGGAAAAGGATACAAGGATCTAATTAAAACTTCAGAGCTTTCCTGGTACATTAAATGGGAAAATGTTTTTTAGCCTGTATGCAAAACATTGTTAGATCACCACAACAACCTTGGTAAACAAGACATAAACAGTGATAGATGCAGAGCATGCTGGTAAATCTACCATAGTTCAACATATTCACTAAGGCAGCAGCAAAGCTTTGGTCTGCTTATTTCAGTCATTCATACGTATATACAATAACTGGAAGCAACTGAACAATCACAAACTATCAGACTTGTTACCGCGCTTCTATCCGAACATTTCCTTCCACCCACTGCAGCTATAATGTCTTTCAGTATTTGCCCTAAAAAGGAAACTCTGAGCAGGAGCCATTAAACGAATAATAGGCTATTACTAGAAGCCCAGCAGTATGGCCTGAACCTTGGGATATGACTGGAATAATACTGCACCTGACATTAGTGCTTGTTTTATCCATCTTTTTATGTGTATAGAACTGAGAAGTAACCCATGCTTTTGCATTCTGACTGAATTGTTCATTGAATCACAAATGTTTGCCACATTCTCTTTTACCAATGAGGCAAGTAACAAACCCAGTTAAGGATATCAGTCTAACATCTTGTATCTCACCTGAAATTTAAATCTCTTAATGAGATATTCAATTTTACAACATCCCCTTCTACATTGGTCTCTTTCAGGATTCAGCCACTGCGTTTCTAAATGTAATCAAAAATTATAGGAACTAATGGTGACCCATGTTGCAATCCAGCACAGCAAGAAGCACCCAAAACGAGTCACTAATCTATTGCTTTTCACCTTTGAAACAAGCTTGTGCCCAAAGGATTTCAGAGAAGCATGCATAGAACATCCTTCTCTTGCCATTTTCTCCTCACAACTGACTTGTGGAGATATGTTGGGTGGAAAGAAAGAACAGAATTCATGTCCAAATCATCATACTACTCTAGCACCAACATCACACATAGAAATGGGCGAAGAACACCATTTAGCAAACATTTCCCTCATCTCCTCGCAGATGGCGTCTTGATTATCTGCAACCACACTAGTTTATTACTGGCAGGTAATACCACACTTCATTAAAAGTTCCAGGAAAATTTAAAACACAACAATAAAAGCAGGATATTAAAATCCAATAAATACATTAAAGCCAATAACAATCAAAGTCACTAGAAAATTCTTAATGGCACTGGTTTCAATGACCAGTTAAGGCCTGGGTGAACAAATACTATTTTAGATGAACAGAAAACCAGGTCCAAAACTATTCAATGTTTTATTAAGTCAGCAACGAAACCTTAAACTTGTCCCAGGACCAAACAGAGTCAGGACAGCCCTTTGAAGTAATAGGCAGCTTTCTTTGTCTCTGCCGATAATACTTGATACAGTGGTACCTCGGGTTAAGTACTTAATTCGTTCCGGAGGTCTATACTTAACCTGAAACTGTTCTTAACCTGAAGCACCACTTTAGCTAATGGGGCCTCCTGCTGCTGCCGTGCCGCCGGAGCACGATTTCTGTTCTCATCCTGAAGCAAAGTTCTTAACCTGAAGCACTATTTCTGGGTTAGCAGAGTCTGTAACCTGAAGTGTATGTAACCTGAAGCATATGTAACCTGAAGCGTATGTAAGCCAAGGTACCACTGTATATCCAAAGCACAGGGGTTACAGGTAGCAGCAAAATCTTAGCAACTCAGTAGCAGGAATTTGAAGACAAAGTTGTGTGTCTTTAAAAGTTATCTCTGGTGAAATATGAAGCCATTACCACCCTGAAGTTAAAATATTGTGAAATTTCATAGATAATGCAAATATATAGTACTCTTATCCTCTTCTGTGGTCCATGTCTGCATACCCATAGCTGCCTGTGGCTCTTCACGGAGGTTGCTCTATCTTTTCTCCCCGCTAGATAACCTAAAGGAAGCACTCTTGGCACAAGCCAAAGGGCAAACTGTGAAACAATGCCTGTACCAGCAGTGCAAGACCAACAGAGACAGAGGTAGGTTAAATATTAAGGTATTATTTACTGCTGCTATCCCATTCCCTCCCAGCCTACAAAAAGCAGTATCCTCACAGTAGTTAAGTCCTCCTGGAACACACTGGAATCACACTAAGAGTGGGATTCATGGTGGGAAAGGTTGGAAATTTAATGGCTGATCAAAAATGAGGGACATTCTGAAACTGTTTGGAAAATCAAGGCTGAAGAACATGCAGGCAGCCTCAACAGATTCAGGAGGCTTCACACAAGCACCTTCTATAATTTGAGGTCAATGAGGACCTACCACACTCATCACCACTTGCATATTTATTTAACAATGGTCAGTTGCTCTTCAGTCATGTGCCTAGCTGCACGACAATGCAGAGCCATCAATAAAATGTTGCCATAAGCTTTTCATGGATGTGAATGACCACCTATCTTCCATATTATTACTTTTGTTACATACTTAGCATTCCCAAAATACCTGTTAAACAGCCACTCCAGTTTGTCTTAGATAGAACCTGTTGCTCTTTTGCCCTCTTCAACCAAGATATTTGATTCAGCATAGATAACTACAAGTATAGCAGTGTATTGCACTTTAGACATTATTCGTTTCCCTTATGTTTATGCATGTAAAAGGTATTGAGCTTTACAATGTCCATGTGCCAACATGCCTACAAAAATACTTTCAGGACCCACCCAAAAATATTAGCTGAAACTTGTCTATAAAAGACTCGGCCATGACACATAAAATAGGTCTTCAGGCACAGAGAAAAGGAGAACTGCCTACAAACTTTCCTTACAGTGCAATCCTACTCAGAGGTCCTACTAAATTCAATGGGACTTACTTCCAGGTAAGTGTAGTTAAAAAGGTAAAGGTACCCCTGCCCATACGGGCCAGTCGTGTCCAACTCTAGGGTTGTGCACCCATCTCACTTAAGAGGCCAGGGGCCAGCGCTGTCCGGAGACACTTCCGGGTCACGTGGCCAGCGTGACGAAGCTGCTCTGGCGAGCCAGCACCGGCGCAGCACATGGAAATGCCGTTTACCTTCCCGCTAGAAAGCGGTCCCTATTTATCTACTTGCACTTTGACGTGCTTTCGAACTGCTAGGTGGGCAGGAGCTGGGACCGAACGACAGAAGCTCACCCCGCCGCGGGGATTCGAACCGCCAACCATGCAATCGGCAAGCCCTAGGCGCCAAGGTTTTTACCCACAGCGCCACCCGCGTCCCCTGAGTGTAGTTAGGAATGCAGTATTATTTTGTGTGTCCTTCAAATAAGGCAGGAATCTTAAAGGGGGACACAGTAATAACTGCACGTCTGAACCTCTTTGTAAATACAGTGGTACCTCGGTTTAAGTACTTAATTCGTTCCGGAGTTCCGTTCTTAACCTGAAACTGTTCTTAACCTGAAGCACTACTTTAGCTAATGGGGCCTCCTGCTGCCGCCGGAGCCCGATTTCTGTTCTTATCCTGAAGCAAAGCTCTTAACCTGAGGTACTATTTCTGGGTTAGCGGAGTCTGTAACCTGAAGCGTATGTAACCCGAGGTACCACTGTATATCTTAGGGCCTAACTAGATATTGTTAGTGGTTAGTAATGTTGTGCATAGTTTGACATAAATAATCAGTGCAGGGCTAAATCAGATTGGAACAATGGCATGGGGAGAAAAGCTCCCATTGGAGGGTATTTATGTATTAAAACTCATGCATGCCAAAGCTAGCCACACAACTAACATCAAGCCTAGCCCGGCCTGTCCAGTCACATAACATGGAAACAATGCTTAAAATAAAATAAAAAATATTATCTTTACAAAGTAGCACAGGAATAGTTCAGGCATGCCCACTTTTTACTTTATGTGCAACAACCCCTCCCAGATACAGCAGTGTACCACTTCCTCAACAATTTAGGTACCTTTTTATAGCAAATGTTGGCCTGACTGCCTTACGGAGAAGACTGGAGCGGCGGGGAATAGGGCTATAACTCTGACCGTAGGCATTTAAAATCCTGGATGAAGTAATGTGCCCTTAATTTTAAACAAACATGCTTAGGATCATACATAAGATTAACAGAAAACGAGTCACTTAGTGCAGGGATGCTTAGCTAAGCAGCCTCCCAAGGTTTTCTGACCAGAAAACTCCCACCGTAGCATCTTTTTTTGCCTCTCATTTTAGGAAACTTGAGAAATGGAACAAACATAAGTGAGATTATCTCTGCTGCTGCTCACCCTTCTCCTTCAAGGCGAAACTGGGAATCCATCAATCAATCAAACACAGAGAAGAATAGTCGATACAACCTCGACGCTGGGTATGAACTGAATGAAAAAGGGACTTCGTCCCAGCCAGACAGGACAACCAGGGGACATTTTCCCAAAAGGTAAAAAACAGTGATAATAGTTGAACTTTTTTTGGGGGGGGGGAGAGAAAGGGGGCGGGAAAGGGCTGCCGGCGAGTCAAGCAACTGACATAACAAAGTTCTCTTCGACCCAGGAAGGGAGAGAAGCGACACGCAAACCTTCCTGGAGGGGATGCGCACCTGGCTTCCACGGGGCAGGTGAGGCGTTATTCCGTTTTTATTCGGTGGTGGGGGTGGGGGTTTCCTCTCCCCCCCACCCCCACCGCTTCCCGGCCCCCTCACACGCCTTCTCCCCGCGCCGCACGCCATTCACACGAGACACGCGGGTCTCAGCCTCGACACGTGAAGAGGGAAAGGAGGGGGGTCGGGGAGGCCGCTGCGGCGGCGGCGGTGGCGACGCCGGTCCCAAGCCCGCGTGACTCCTTCGGGTCACCGTGACCGGGACGGGGGGGGACGACGACGACGACGCGGCCCCTACCGACCCACCGACCGCGTCTCCTCACACGCGCGCCCGCCCGCCCGCTCTCTTCACTCACCGTCCCAGCCACGCGCTCTGCAGACCCGGCGCCTCGCCTGCCCGCCTCTTCTCTCAGCCTCTCGCTCTGGCTCTGTGTGTGTGTGTGTGTCACGCGCCCGCGCGCGCGCCCGCTCTCCTACACAACGGGCGCCAAGCACGCCGGCAAGGACCCGGATGTGCACCAGGAAAATAAGATCGCGGTGGGAAGGTGGAGTGGGGGGGGAATAGGAAAGCGCCGCCGGAAGCGGAAGAACCACGGAGGACGAATGGGGTAACACCCCGCCGTCTGGGTGCTGAGGGGGGGGGGGCGGGCAGGTTCCCCGTAGCCTCGTTTGGCGCGGATAAGAGCTTGAGGGTGGTTTATTTGTATAAATAAAATAATAAAATATTATTATTATTAATTATTATTGTTGTTGTTGTTGTTGTTATTATATCCGTCCAACAAACCTAGACAGCATCTTAAAAAGCAGAGACATCACCTTGCCAACAAAGGTCCGTATGGTTAAAGCTATGGTTTTCCCAGTAGTGATGTATGGAAGTGAGAGCTGGACCATAAAGAATTGATGCTTTTGGATTATGGTGCTGGAGGAGACTCTGGAGAGTCCCATGGACTGCAAGAAGATCAAACCTATCCATTCTGAAGGAAATCAGCCCTGAGTGCTCACTGGAAGGACAGATCCTGAAGCTGAGGCTCCAATACTTTGGCCACCTCATGAGAAGAGAAGACTCCCTGGAAAAGATTTCATTCTCATAGTGGTGATGAGGAATGGAGGTTCCCCCAGAATATCTGCTTTATATACCGTATTTTTCACTCTATAGGGCGCACCGGCCCATAGGGCGCACCTAGTTTTTTCGGGATGGGTAAATAAAGGGGGGGTATTTTTCCCCTCCAGGTGCGGGGCTGGGGAAACTCGAGCTTCCCCAGTCCCCAGAACAGGCTGCTATCCACAAGCCTTGGGAGCTCGGCGGGAGTAAAGGGTAAAGGTAAAGGGACCCCTGAATATTAGGTCCAGTCGTGGCCAACTCTGGGGTTGCGGCGCTCATCTCGCTTTATTGGCCGAGGCAGCTGGCGTACAGCTTTTGTGTCACGTGGCCAGCATGACTAAGCCACTGCTGGCGAACCAGAGCAGCGCACGGAAACGCTGTTTACCTTCCCGCCGGAGCGGTACCTATTTATCTACTTGCACTTTGACGTGCTTTCGAACTGCTAGGTTGGCAGGAGCAGGGTCCAAGCAAAGGGAGCTCACCCCGTTGCGGGGATTCCAACCGCCGACTTTCTGATCAGCAAGTCCTAGGCTCTGTGGTTTAACCCACAGCACCACCCGCATCCCTCACTAAATATTAGGTCTGATAAATAATTCTTAACGTGCATCCTTGTAAGAAATATATTTTAAAACTTGCATGCATGTTACCCATCAAAATGCTGTTAGCTCAGGAAAAATAAGCTTCACAGAGACCCAACTTTAAATGCATTTTACTGTTAAAAATAAAATACAAAAACATTTTATACACTGAAAGTACGGGAGCATTTTGCAAGGGCAAGTATACAGTTTCTACCCAGGGCACAATAGTACCAGACAGTCCAATGGAAGTGATGCATTATATTACAATAATACTATGTAGTTGTATATTCACAAGTGATACACTAGGACAGGCATAGGCAAACTCGGCCCTCCAGATGTTTTGGGACTACAACTCCCATCATCCCTAGCTAACAGGACCAGTGGTCAGGGATGGTGGGAGTTGTAGTCCCAAAACATCCGGAGGGCGGAGTTTGCCTGTGCCTGCACTAGGCTGTACTTGGGTTCCTCATACATATACAGCCTAAGAAATTCACTTGATTCACTTTCCTTTTTGTTGCTACTACACAATCACTGAAGTCGCTACAGCCAAGATTGGCAAACTACAAGCTCCCACGATATAGCACCCAGAAATGCAGATCTGGGGATAACTTTTATATCTACAAAAAGCTGCCCCAACATGATGTGAACATCAGCCCTTAAACTGCTCATCTGATTGATTACACTTGTCGAAACAGAAAGCTCATCCCCACTAGTCGGTGCTGCAAATGCAGGAAATCTGCAAAAGGATCACAAAGAGGGGTCGTGGTGATATAATAAGAGACCAAATCCCAAATATAGAAGGATAGACAACTGAACTCCATCTGCAGTCCAAATAGGAAACTCTTTGAATAGTTGTCTCACTACAGCCAAAGCGTTAAAACTTTCACACCAGAATGCTATTGGAAGTGGAAAGGAGAATAAGGAACTTTGGCTGTGATAAGATACTTGAGCACATTACTTTCCTAGAAGTTTTTTATGCACAGGACAGCTGTTCAGGAGACGTGGGGCATAAACAAAAAATATTTGACAAGTGTTGGAAATGGCTATTTAACACTAGACGGAAATTTGTTAATCTGTTCTTTTTCTTTTTAACCATAATTGGAAAGTCACCACATACTTAGGGATGCAATTCATTGTTTAATTCATCACATGTTTATGTTTTCAAACGTGCCTGGAACAATTTTTTCACATTTCTTCCAATATAAATTATTTGCATCACCTAATCACTCCATAATTCCACCATAATCAGTTTTGTCTGACATATTTGCAAATACATTTATAACTGACCATTAAAGGTGGATCTGTATTCCAAGCAGTTGTAGCTGTAATCGCTCAGAACAGTTTTATTACCTTGTGCTCCAGCTATGTAACCCTCTTTGTAACAGTGCCACATTAAAGTGCCATTTAACAACCCAATAAGAAAATGTGCTCACCCCATAAAGAATTGCAGCTTTGCTACTGATTTAGTCAAGTGGGCATTTCTCCAAAAAACGTTTTAAGTTTATTTTAGTTCTAATTAGGACCACAGACTACCCAGGCACAACTGCCTAAACAGCTTAATTCCACTGAGTTCAGTGGTAATTTTAACTGGAAGTATCCTGGCTTAAAAACAACAGCTGCAACAACAATGGAACTTAACAAGATTAAATAAAACACCAGGAAGATAATTAAAACGGGCAAAAAAATATTCCTGCCCTGCAGAGCCTCCAATTGAAAATAAGTGACTTCCTTAACTACTTATTGTTTTATCCACCACTCTTTACCAGGTCAAAAAGGAAAATTTGTACATTCTAATATTTTTATCTCTTCATCTATACTCTATAACCCAAACAGGACATTTGGTATTTATTGTGAGCCTATAAGTATATATTCTGTTCTCTGCCAGCACCACCTACTTTATTAACTCCACTGAGGCACATCAAATGTCATGTGCCTTTCTCATCCCTTTTTGAATGGGAATTGCTGTGATACCCACACTGAACGTCCCAGCAGCCCTGCCTTAACTTTATCTACTCCTACTTTTGCTGGAAATCGTTTGTAATGCAAACTGGGAAACAGGGCCAATATGTATCAGCCATGTTAATTTTCCCAATTTCAGAAAATGCTCGCTGTACATTTACATACGTCTTCTCAAGGCAATAATTACGAATACAAATCACTATACTATTCAAGTCGCATTGAAAATGACTACATCCCAAACGTTCCGTCATCCTCTCGGCTTCAGAGCTTCAAGACTTCATTCCACCAATAGCTGCACACTATCATTCTGCTTCTGTGGTTGCTGCTGGTGATCATATTTCCTTGCTAGGAAAATAAACACATTTGAATATATTAGACTGCAATTCTAAACGTAATAATAATAATAATAATAATAATAAATTTTATTTATACCCCGCCCTCCCAAGCCAAGACCGGGCTCAGGGCGGCTAACAACCAATCATAAAAACAAGTTGATTAAAATACAATTTTAAAAACAAGATTAAAATCCAACATTAAAGCATTAGGATGCAGCCTCTTCACAGGAGGAGAAAGGAAAAAGAAAGAGGGGGAGGGAATCAAACTGATTCTAAGCCAAAGGCCAGGCGGAACAACTCTGTCTTACAGGCCCTGCGGAAAGAAATCAGATCCTGCAGGGCCCTGGTCTCATGAGACAGAGTGCTCCACCAGGCTGGAGCCAGTGTTGAAAAGGCCCTGGCTCTGGTTGAGGCTAATCTAACTTCTTTAGGGCCCGGGACCACTAGGGTGTTGCAATTTATGGACCTTAAGGTCCTCCGTGGGGCATACCAGGAGAGGCAGTATTACTAGAAACTAAGCCCTATTGAACTCAGGGGGACTTGCTTCCAAGTAAACATACAGGGAATTGTTAACTTCCTATTGTAAGATTGTGCCCCTCCTCAAAAAAAAACAGCAAAACAGCAACAACATGTAGTTACTTCAAACCCATTGTTTATCTGTTAGCTAACAAACTAATCCAGCACAATACACATTCAACAATTTCCTACGCACGCATTTTAGGATAAAAATTTGCCTTCTGTCACGAGTGCAAAATGTCCACATTTAATATTAATTGTTACTGGCACATCATTTAGCGATTTAAAGTCATAGAAGCAATAGATGTAAGCACATGTCCAACAATGGCAGGCAGCAAGAAGTTGCAAAATCACACCCCAAACCTGCTAACAAAGTTTGATACTAAGGTTATACATGGAAGGATGTGTTGTTTTTCAGAGGGGTTTTTTTGGAAGGAAAAGTTGGGGATGTAATGGGACACTGTCAGTAAGAAAAATCACTCACAAACAAGAAACCCATTGTAATTCTGCAACGTATATTCTGTAAACATCCTTAGAATAAAAAACGGGAAGCTTGACAAAAAGGCCAAGAGTACCCCAAAAATATATATATATATGTTGCTTTCTATTGCGGGGAAACCTGGACACTGGCAACTTCTTGTTTTGTATTCTGTTTCTGGCTTTGAGCAAACCTTTGTGCACATCAGTCTCGCAGGTATTCCTTTTGTGTTCATTATGCTGAATGGAGAACCTCCTTTGGAGAGTACCTGGACCATGATTTCAAAGGATAAATACTGTCTACCTATATACTAACATCAAGCCAAAGCAACACCAAAACAGAGAGGTATCAAGCAGTCTTGGGGTCTGCAGAAGTCAAAAAAAAAAGCCTTTTTCTTGCAAAAGCTCAATGAAGCTACTACAGAGCACTGAGCATTTGTTAGGGCAGGGATGGGATGGCTGGACAAATGGAAATCCCATAAAGGAATTATCCTAGAAAAAAGCATGACTGGCTGCGCACACTGAACAGCACCCTGCAGCATTTACTTGCAAGTCCCACTTGTTACACCTACTTGTTTCTGATCTAGGCTGGCTGAACATCCGTTTACCAGGACATCATAACTAAAATGAACACTACTCCCCTCTCATAAATAGGAGGTGAAAAATATGGACAGTTGTATGCCCTCTTATGACCACATGGTCATAACAGCCTACTGCCCATCTAGGCAGTAATGTGGCAAGATTCACCAGCATAGCTAACCAACTGTAAATCCTGGAACATTGGGATTTACAAGCTATGCTGAGGCCTGTATACTGACTGATATTCCCCAATACTATAGTTTTGACCATGGGTAGGCAAACTAAGGCCTGGGGGCTGGATCCGGCCCAATCGCCTCCTCAATCCGGCCCGCAGATTGGAATCAGCATGTTTCTACAAGCGTAGAATGTGTCCTTTTATTTAAAATGCATCTCTGGGTTATTTGTGGGGCCTGCCTGGTGTTTTTACATAAGTAGAACGTGTGCTTTTATTTAAAAATGCATCTCTGGGTTATTTGTGGGGCATAGGAATTTGTTCATTTCCGCCCCCAAAATATAGTCCAGTCCACAAGGTCTGAGGGACAGTGGACTGAACCCCTGCTGAAAAAGTTTGCTGACCCCTGGTTTTGACTTTCCTCTTGCACCTCTCTGTTTAACATACAGGAAGAGAGTTGTACTCTCATAAGCTTGGAAACTTTTGAAACATCCTTCTATTACGAGTTTTGAAATATCCTGAATGTTTATTTCTATTCTGAGTCTCCTTTTGACATATATTCAGTTATGCAATGCAATAAAGAATAGAAGCTCTGCATCTTTAGAAGCTCTGTATGTTTAAATATACAACAACAACAACACCCTGTGTGGGTTTCCCTAGCCACTCTGGGTGGCTTCCAGCAAAATATAAAAACATAAAACTTCAAACATTAAAAAATTCCCAATACAGGACTGCCTTCAGATGTCTTATAAAAGTTGTGTAGTTCTTTATCTCCTTGACATCTGATGGGAGGGTGTTCCACAGGGAGGGTGCCACCAGCGGGAAGGCCCTCTACCTGGTTCCCTGCAACTTTTAATATTATCGTTATTTATTATTATTATTTATTGAATTTATATGTCACCCTATACCCGCAGGTGTCAGGGCAGCTCACAGAATTAAATCAGAATATGTAACCACAAAATACATAAACTAAAAATAATAACCCCCCCCAAAAAAACTCCACATTTTTAAAGGAACCACCAGGTAGCCTTCGAAGCTGGATCTCAGTGCCCGGGCTGAATGATGGGGGTGGAGACGTTCCTTCAGGTATACTGAACCAAGGCTTTGAATTCAGCGCTTTGAATTGTGCTCAGAAACGTACTGGGAGCCTGCCGATGGAGTATACCTACCGATAGAGTACATCTCTAGCTGCTGCCGTAGACGAATTTTCTTCACACTATCGTAAAAGTTTGGCTCAGGTGGTACTTCTACAGCAGGAGGTAGCGTAAAAATCCTCATGATCTTCCTTTTATTTCTAAAATCCGAGAGAACAAGCAGCATGTAAACGATAAAGTAATAAATAATAAAGTGTCATATCATGTCTCCTCCAGTTGTAAGTGGCAAGATAATCTGCAGAACCATGAAATTTGTGCTTGCTTGGGACATTTATTAGATGACCACAGCACAAGAATTAGCCTGTTCCTTTAGGCGGCAAGTCTTGCCACCAATGCAGGATACCACCACTATCCCCTTCAGAGATATGGTTTTTTATTTTTTTATTATTATTAATTATTATTATTATTACAGGCTGACCCCACTCTGAACGTCGCACTTCCTCTTTGCTCCACCCCATCGTTCCAAATGCACTTCAGGCCATGATCACAACTGCCTTTTTACACATTTTTTGCCTGTGCCATAAAACGTATCCAAGGCTTAAAAGAAAAAACCCCTTGAAAAATGACTCAAAACAACAAGATCGAGAAAAATCTACACACGCCTGCTTTGAAAACACGCAAAGCAAAAAAAGGAAACACTCAAGCAGATTCACGCCACCTAGACGTCCCAAGCGCGTGAGTGGCTTCCTTTAGGCAGGCGCCGGAAAGAGCGCAGGGAAGTGAGCACTGGATCTCCAATTGCGGGGAGTTCCGAAGGGCAGACGCCGCCATGCTAAAGTGAGTGGGGGTTCCTAACCTTGCGCAGCGGGCCTCTCTGCAGGCTCCCTGCTGGATCTCAAGTGGCAGGGAGTTTCGAAGGGCAGGCGCCGCCACACTAAAGGCATCTCTGCAGACACCCTGCTGGATCTCAAGTGGCAAGGAGTTCCGAAGGGCGGGCGCCGCCACACTAAAGGCGGGGCGGGTATCTCTGCAGGCGGGCGCCCTGCTGGATTTCAAGTGGCGGGGAGCTCCGAAGGGCAGACGATGCCACTCTAAAGGCGGTGGGGTGTTCCCAACATTGCACAGTGGTCGTCTCTGCAGGTGCCCTATTGGATCTCAAGTGGCGGGGAGTTCCGAAGGGCAGGAGCCGCTATGCTAAAGGCGGTGGGGGGTTCCCAGCCGTGCGCAGTGGGCTTCTCTGCAGGCACCCTGCTAGATCTCAAGTGGCAGGGAGTTCCAAAGGGTGGGCGCGAGGGGTGCGTTCCCAACCTTGCGCAGTGGGCGTCTCTGCAGGTGCCCTGCTGGATCTCAAGTGGCGGGGAGTTCCGAAGGGCAGGCGCCACCATGCTAAAGGCGTCTCTGCAGGCGCCCTGCTGGATCTCAAGTGGCGGGGAGTTCCGACGAGCAGGCGCCGCCACGCTAAAGGCGGTGGGGGGGGGTCCCAACCTTGCGCAGCGGGCGTCTCTGCAGGCGCCCTGCTGGATCTCAAGTGGCGGGGGGTTCCGAAGGGCAGGCTGCAGTGCCGCCGACCTATATTGGCACCGAAAGAGAGATGGGGGAAGCCCACCTGCGCGCGTACACCAGCAGAGCCAGGCTGGCCAGCACGGCCAGCAGGTAGACGTTGGTGGCCTCGTTCCAAGCCTCGTGCACCGAGTAGTCCATGGGGGCCGCGGCGGCGGCGGCAGCGCCCCCGCCGCCCCCGCTCTCGCCCAGCACGCGCGCCCCGGCCATGGGTGAGAATCCGGCGCGCGGGGGAGATGCGCCCGCAGCCGGGCAGGGAAACAGGGAGAAAGAGGCCGGCGCCTGATGTCACGTCCTGCGGAAAGAGCCCTGGATTTGCAAAGAAATGCAATTGCAATGCCATCGCGCGCCGCTGCTAGCTTCCGGGTGGACTGAGCTTTGCAAGCGCCTTTTTGGCACACGCAGTGCCGGATTTACGTATAAACTAAACAACCTATAGCTTAGGGCCCCACTCTCTTGCCCCCCCCAAAAAAATATATTTTTAAAATTTTATTGAGTTTTGATAATACAAAAAGAAAAAAACACTACCAATACACCGTAGCTGTCAACGTTTCCCTTTTTTGAAGGGCAATTCCCTTATTCCGAATAGGATTCCTCGCAAGAAAAGGGAAAAGTTGACAGCTATGCAATACACACAAAAATAAACCACTATTTACAGACTTCCCATCACCACAACCTATGACTTCCCTCCACAACTCCTCGACTTCCTCATATGTTATATTCAATGCGATCTTTGCAATCATTAGGTTTTTGATTTAATCTCTTTAAAACGTGCCTTTCCCACTTCCCTCCTTTAGTCTAAGCATATCAGCCTGTTCGTTTTTTGAACAGTGTTTATCCATGTATTCTTCAAAACATTTGGGGGCCCCCAAAAAAATTTAAGAGGAAAAAAACTCCAATCTCCAGAAGAATACTAATAAAGGGGGGGGGAGGAATGATGGGTTATTAAAATGACATAACTGTCAGTGGGTAGTTATTATTACTTCCAATATCTTTGGGCTAAAATCTTTTCATATGCAAGTAAGCCCCAAGACCTTATTCTACATATGTTGAGTTTAAAATTAGGAAGCTCTGATTTATAGAATGGGGATGATAAAGATAACGTATAACCTTAAATATGTAATATGGGATAGTATACAGGGGTTGTTACGATATAGAAGCAATGCAGCTGCAAACTGCTAGCTTGAAAGCAAAACATAATGGGAATGTTGGGACTGCCCGTGGGAAACAGAGGGACAGTCAATTCACAGTGTGAAGCACCAGAATTAGCTCAGAGTGTAATATGAGCTGTACAGGAAGTGCAGGAAGTGTTCGTCACTAGACTGCTGGAGCTTGAAGAGAGCAGTCATGTTTTTTGTAATGTTGCAAAGACAGAAATAAAGGCATGTACAGTGGTGCCTCGCAAGACGAAATTAATTTGTTCCGCAAGTTTTTTCTTCTTGCGAGTTTTTTGTCTTGCGAAGCATGGTTTCCCATAGGAATGCATTGAAAATCAATTAATGTGTTCCTATGGAGACCACTTGCCAGGCTGGCGGTGCGGAGAAGGGCTTTTCTCCCCACCGCAAGCCTTCAGGACAGGTACGGGAACAGAGGGGAAGGCACGCAGCGCTTCTCCTCTGTTCCTGGGGCTTGCGGTGGGAGGAGGGTTTTTCCTCCCCACGCCAACATTCAGAACAGCATTCTGAAAGTTGGTGGTGGGAAGGAAAACCCTCCTCCCACCGCAAGTCTTCAGGACAGCCATCCGAAGGCTGGCGCGGAGAGAAGGTCTCTCCGCCCCACCGCCAGCCTTCGGAGCAGCCATCCCAAGGCTGGCACGGGGAGAAGGTCTCTCCGCCCCACCGCCAGCCTTCGGAGCAGCCTTCCGAAGGCTGCCGGTGGGACGGAGAGACCTCCTCCCGCTGCCAGCCTTCGGAGCAGCCTTCCGAAGGCTGCCGGTGGGGCGGAGAGACCTCCTCCCGCCGCCAGCCTTCGGAGGAGGTCCGAGGACAGTGGGGAAGACGCGCTGCGCTTCCCCGCTGTCCCGGAAATTTCCCTATGGGCTTTCGTCTTGCGAAGGAAGCCCATAGGGAAATTCGTTTTGCGAAGCGCCTCCAAAACGGAAAACCCTTTCGTCTAGCGGGTTTTCCGTCTTGCGAGGCGTTCGTCTTGCAGGGCACCACTGTAAATACGTTTCTGTCCATCTCTTTCTCCTGCCGGGGGGGGCAAGAAAGAAGGGGTGTGTTCTTCTCACACTGAGAAGGATCGCCTATTGCGACCTAGCCGGGATCTTGCTGGGGAATGCAGCCAGGGAGGTCAACAGGTTCCTGGGAGAGTTGCCAGTTTCTCCTGATAAAGGCTTGATTTCCGACAGGGGTGGCCTCCGGATTCTTCCAAAAACAGCCCCAAATGTGGCAAAGGAGTGCAATGCTCCTCACTGCCAGAGAAGCTGAGATTAAATGCTGACCACCAATCATGGCTCAGCCAGTAGAGCCTGACTCTTAACCTTAGGGTCATGGGTTGGAGCTCCACTTTGGCCGACAGATTCCTGCATTGCAGGGGGCTGGATTGTCCCTGTTGTCCCTCCCAGCTCCACAATCCCATGACGTTAAAGGAAGAGTTAAGAGCCTAAGCTCTGCCACAAGCTCCATAGCGGCAGCAGCACCCCTTTCTGCTATTCTTTCGTTGGGACCCCTAAGCGATGGACATACTATCAAAGGCTCATTGGCATGGATAGCCAAGGCCATCGCTACCAACAACGCTCTTTGGAAAAGAGGACAGTGGCTGGGAAAGGCCTCCTTAGAGGACCGTACAATAAACTGGGTGCAGATAGTACAGATAGTCAGAATTGGCCCTTGGATGCACATCTGATTAAACCTGTGGGGCCTGATTCAGCCAAGTGAAAGGAAAGCGGAAGGCTGCTTCTGTGGGGAAAGGGATGGGCAGGGAGACGAAGAGCCCCACCCTCTTCTTCTTCTGCAAGGGGAATAACTAACAATATAGGAGAAAAACACACAGAGTGAATTTTTCACAGCTCCACAGTTGTTGTTGTTGTTTGAGTTTATTTATTGAATTATTTAAGCATGCAAAATAGGGCCCGGATGTAGGAGTTGATGGGTCCAAGTAGGCATGATGGAAGCAACAGTATTTGTTCTTTAAGTGTGTCTGCCACATGACGAGTTTTCCCAAAGCCACATTTACATGTGAGGAAGCCAGAATCTAGCAGCAAGCCAACAGAATAAGAAAGCTAGCCACTATTGTTTGCATTGCTGACACACATCTAAAAAAGCAGGTAAGTTTTGGCACTTTTAAGTCAGTGGTTTTTATTCACACAGTGTTCCCAGTTGCACCTCAGCTGTGTCATATCTACGGGAAACTGCCAAGAATAGACCCACATCCCATGTCATTCTGGCCTCCTTCGGGAGAAAGGGTGCAATATAAATTCAATAAATAAAATAATTATAAGTGAGCGTCCGGCTTGCAGACGTTCTTTGGAAGCCCAACATCTGACATGGCTTCCATCTGAGTGCAGGAAGCTCCTGCAGCCAATCGGAAGCCGTCCCTTCCCTCCCCCCCCCTTCTAGAACCCGCCACTCTCAACCAACTCTCAACTGCCTCCCCCCCAACATTCAGACTCTCAAGGAAGGAGAGTTGCTTTCAAGTCTGCTGTACTGCTTTCCAAACCTGACCCTGCTCTACTGCTCCGCAATGAGTGAACTTCGCAAAGGTGAGAACCTGGAACCCCATAGGATTATAGAATTGTAGAGTTGAGAGGGACCCCGAGGGTCATCTAGACCAACCCCCTGCAATGCAGGAATCTCAGCTAAAGCATCCATGGCAGATGGCCATCCCACCTCTGCTGAAAAACCTTCAAGGAAGGAGTCTACTGCCCACTGAGGGATTTCTTCCCACTGTCAAACAGCTCTTGCTGTCAGAAAGTTCTTTCTGAAGCTGAGTTCGAATCCCCTTTCTTGTAACTTGAATCCACGGCATCAGGTCCTAACAAGCTTTTTCCCCCCTCCTTGGGACGGCCCTTGAGATATTGTCAGGGCTGCATGGTGTGGCTCTCATATCCATGTCCTGAGGGACAGAGAGCAAAAGGTTTCTCTCCCCCCTTTCTCCAGCCTAGGCAGAATTGCAAGGGGTCAGTGCATCTGGCTGGTAAGAAGAGGGTCGGAGTTTGGAGCCCAGCCGGGGCTGGCTGTGGGCAGGATATTTTCTGTTGTGAATTACTAGTTGGTAACTTCCTCTGTTTTTATTTTCCTTTCTGTCTCACAGGTTCCCGGGCAGGAAGGCAGAAGCAGAAACAAATATCCCTGGATATTGTGGTATGTTAATTCCTTGGGGAATTTGTCTCCCACACTTTATATTTTTAATAAAAATCTCAAAGCGGTTTACAGCATAATAAATCAATAAAACAGTAAAACAATAGCTGGGCAATGTTCCTCCGGCCTCAGGAGGAGCCTCTTCAGTAGGGCTGGCAGGTGGGTCTGGGCCTCGCCCCCCAGGCCAGGTGGAAAGGGCCTTGCAGGGAGTGGCCTTCACCCTCCCACCTGCCCCCTATGTCCCTCCGCTGGCTGGCCGCCCCCTGATGTGGCTGGGGGGAGAGAGAAAATGGAGGGAGATCTGCCCCAGAAGAAAATCTTTGGGGAGGGCCCACGGGACCCCTGTCCCCTAGAGCGGATGCCTATGGCAGGAGAGTAAAATGTCCTTCTTCCTTCGCAGGGCCGTGGTTTGGAAGCGCCGGTCAGGGCTCCGGCCAAGCAGCAGCCCAGCGGTGCCACGTCCCAAACCAGCATCTACAGGTATGCTGTGCCCTTCTGTGGCAGGGGTGGGGCAGTCTGAGGAGGGCACGGCCGGTGCGCTCACACTGGGCTATTGCCTCATAAGAAAAGGTTTTTGATAGAGGGTGAATTGAATCGGTGGAGGGTTGGAGGAGAGGCAGAAAGTAGAGCTCATTTGTCCGTGGCTAGGGGGCGCGATCTGGATGGTTCTCCAGGGGTGCAAGATCACCCAGCTACGGCACTGCGTACAGGGCGCCCTTGACATTTGAGAGCCCAAAGTTGGCCCTTGGTTGGGCACAGTTCCAGGTTGAAACCTGTGGAGACCCCTAGGCAGTCAAAATATCCCTGGGCTCCTTGCAAATCATATCCTGATACGTTTTTGATTTTACCAACCAACAGTATTTTATAGGCAAAACAAACAGTACTTATTCTGATCCGTTGTTGCCTGGCCAATAGGCCTACTCTCTCCATTGAATAATCTGGCTCTGGTGGAGATCAAGCCCAGAATTCTCCCTGTCTACCCCCATCATACTAACTGAGCTTGTTTCTTCCTTAGGCGAGAGGCCGGCCAGAACAAAGGGGGAAAGGCTCCCAGCTCAGGTAAGTGGAAATGCCAATAGAGAGCCCCATATTTTAGGAATGCTTCCTTCCCTTGTCCCCCACCCTCATGCCCCAGACTGGGGCTAGCCTGGCAGGGAGCCAGGCGCCTGCTCATGTTTCGTTTTTCTTTGCAGTATGGGAGCCTTTCCCCAACACCTATTTTGTTCTGGCCAAATCCCTGGAGAGACGTGGCGGACATCAGGTACGAGGGCAGAGGGAATGAAGGGATCCTTGTGAAACATCTTTTGGGAGTCCCACCTGTGGCTTCCATTCTCATGTGATGTCCTTCTTCCTCCACAGGGCCACGCCTCCAGGGATGAGGCTCCAGCGCCGGCTCCCGGAATGAAGAACCGAGCAGCATCCCGGCGGTTCCCGGCTGTCGTCCCTCGCGGCGCGTCCCCACTGCCCCTCCTCCGTACGGGCATGGCTCCATCCCGGCCCGGTTTGGCACAGAAGCAGCAGCCAAAGTTTCCTCCCATTAAAACAGCTACTCAGGTGAGGGAGGAGACTTTGGCTGTTGCTTCTGTGCTAGGCCGGTCGGACGCCCGTACGGTGGAGAAGTGGGGAGCCCTTCTAAGATCAGGTAAATGGAAATGCCCCTTCCCAGGTCCCCCACCCTCCTGCCCCAGACTGGGGCTAGTGTGGCTGGGAGACAGGAGCCTTCTGATGTCTTTGTTTTGCAGCGAGGGAGAAGTTCAGCCGTGGAACCGCCGCATTCCTCCGGGAGGGACTGGAGCCCAGGCGACGGCCTCTCGCCCCTGAGGTAATTGGATGGGGGGAGGAGGGGGGCCCTAGGACACACACAAGGAGGGCCTGCAGGATCAGGCCAAGGGCCCGTCTGGTCCAGCCTCCTCTTCTCCCAGGGGCCACCCAGATGCCACTGCAAAAGCAGCCAACAGGTTTTGAGCCCAAGAAGCAGTGCTTCAAAGATCCCTTCTTTCTTGCAGGATCTTGATTGTGCACCGCTGTGGCTGCTGCCCAAGCCTCCCCCCAAAAGACCAGGTAAGAGGAAGGGAACCTCTGCATGGGGCGGGGAGAAGGCTGGGGGGCTTCCGACAGGGGTTGCTTCACTACAGCTCCCATTGTCCTTGACGAATGTCCTTCCCCCCCTTCTTTTTTTATAAAAAAACACAGGTTGAGGCGAATTCCAGAGCGTTTGGATCTCAGCTGAAGGACTGTATTCCGGTTTCTGATTTTTCAGCTGCTGAAGCATTTGAAAGCTGTGATGTGATAAATAGAGGCTTTACAAATGTGAAGAGCGAACTTTTGCCTGTTCATCCTTTGGACACACCGGATAATTTTGTTGTTGTTGTTGTTAAATCAAGATAAGATGAATTTTTCTACTCTGAGAAATACTCCAGGGCTGCATGCACCGCTGAAGCTGCAACTGGAATTCCAAGGAGTGAAGCAGCTCCAGCATCTTCCTTCCTAGTTCTAACTTGTCCCAGGATATCTGGAAAGGCAACTGTGACTGCATTGGTTTTGAGGATATTCTGAATGACCCGGCACAGAGTGAAGGAATGGGAGATCCTCATCTTTTGGTTGAACACAAACTTGGTTTCGTACAATGCACACATCCTCCGTCCTTCTGTTCATGGAAATATTTCTTACCTGTGTCCCTGTGGGTTCAAGTAAACCATATAAACAGTAGTTGTACAGCAGTTGTTTTGATACACACCTTCCAGGCAGAGACTGCCCAGCTTATGTCCCTGATAATCAACACCTTTTACTCCAACAAGGAAATCTTTATGCGGGAGATCATTTCCAACGCCTCTGATGCACTGGACAAGATCCACTATGAGAGTCTGACAGATCCCTCAAAAGCTGGAAAGAGCTGAAGATAGATATCATTCCCAATCCCCATGATCGCACCCTCACCTTGGTGGACATGGGTGGTATTGGCATGACAAAGGCAGATCTTATCAACAATCTGGGCACCAAAGCCTTCATGGAAGCCTTGCAGGCTGGTGCAGACATCTCCATGATTGGACAGTTCGGTGTGGGCTTTTACTCTGCTTACCTTGTGGCTGAGAAGGTTGTGGTTACCACCAAGCACAACGATGATGAAGAGTATGCCTGGGAGTCATCTGCAGGCGGCTCCTTCACTGTCAAAACTGACCATGGCGAACCCATTGGCCGTGGTACCAAAGTGATCTTGCACCTGAAGGAAGATCAGACTGAATACCTGGAGGAACGTCACATCAAGGAAGTGGTGAAGAAGCACTCCCAGTTCATCGGCTACCCTCTATCTGGAGAAGGAGCGTGAGAAGGAAATCAGCGACGATGAGGCAGAAGAGGGAAAATTGGAGAAGGAGGATGAAGAGGCAGCCCCCAAGGATGATGAGGAGAAGCCCAAGATTGAAGATGTGGGCTCAGATGAAGAGGAGGAAGGTGGCAAGAGCAAGAAGAAGACCAAGAAGATCAAGGAGAAGTACCTCGACCAGGAGGAACTGAACAAGACCAAGCCCATCTGGACCCGAAACCCTGATGACATCACTCAGGAGGACTATGGGGGGTCCAAAAGAGCTTGACTAATGATTGGGAAGACCATCTGGCTGTTAAGCGCTTCTCTGTGGAGGGGCAGTTGGAATTCCGGGCGCTTCTCTTCATCCCACGCTGGGCCCCGTTTGACCTCTTTGAGAACAAGAAGAAAAAGAACAACGTCAAGCTCTATGTGAGGCGCGTCTTCATTATGGGCAGCTGTGATGAACTCATCCCAGAGGACCTGAACTTCATCCGGGGTGTAGTGGACTCCGAGGATCTGCCCCCGAACATCTCCCGTGAAATGCTGCAACAAAGCAAGATTCTCAAAGTGATTCGCAAGACCATCGTCAAGAAACGCCTGGAGCTTTTTGCAGAGCTGGCGGAGGACAAAGAAAACTACAAGAAGTTCTATGAGGCCTTCTCCAAAAATCTCAAGCTGGGGATCCATGAAGACTCTACCAACAGGAAACGCCTGTCAGAACTGTTGCGGTACCACACTTCCCACTCTGGCGACGAGATGAATTCCCTCTCCGAATATGTGTCCCGTATGCAGGAAAACCAGAAAAGCATCTCTTACATCACAGGTGAGAGCAAGGAGCAGGTGGCTAACTCTGCCTTTGTGCAGCGAGTGAGGAAACGTGGTTTTGAGGCGGTGTACATGACAGAGCCCATTGATGAGTATAGCGTCCAGCAGCTGAAGGAATTTGATGGCAAGACCTTGGTGTCCGTCACCAAAGAAGGGCTGGAGCTGGCAGAGGATGAGGACGAGAAGAAGAAGATGGAGGAGAGCAAAGCCAAGTTTGAGAACCTTTGCAAACTCATGAAGGAAATCCTGGAGAAGAAAGTTGAAAAAGTGATGGTCTCAAACAGGCTGGTCTCCTCGTCCTGCTGTATTGTCACCAGCACCTATGGCTGGACCGCCAACATGGAACGTATCATGAAGGCCCAGGCCTTGCGAGACAACTCCACCATGGGCTACATGATGGCCAAGAAGCACCTGGAGATCAGTCCTGACCACCCCATTGTAGAGACACTGCGTCAGAAGGCCGAGGCAGACAAGAACGACAAGGCCCTCAAGGACCTTGTGGTGCTGGTCTTTGAGACAGCACTGCTTTCCTCTGGCTTCTCCTTGGAGGACCCACAGACTCACTCCAAGCGTATCTCTATGATGATCAAGCTGGGGCTCGGGATTGAGGAAGATGAGGTTGCTGCTGAAGAGCCTAGTGCCGCTGTCTCTGAAGATATTCCCCCTCTGGAAGGAGACGAGAATGCCTCACGCATGGAGGAGGTGGATTAAAGAGAGGGTGCCCCTCTCTCTTGCCCCCATCCATTCCCTGCACCATCGCCTTGCTCAGGAAGACTGGCTCCGGCAGTGCTCTGGCATGCCTTCGTAAGCAGTCTCTCACTACCTTCCTGTAGCCAGTGTGACAAGGGGTCTCCACACCTATCTGCTCTGTCTTTCTGCTGCTTTAGGGGAAAGGGACCGGCCCACTGGTTTGAGGTTTTCCCTCCCCCCATGCGGGTTTTATCCTTTTTCTGCTGGGCCACCAAGCATCCATCCTACCATAGCTGAGGTGAACACAGTGAATGTCCTCCCCACTAATAGAGCAGTGAGTTGACTCCTTGCCTCGCTCTCTCACTGCTGCCCTTTCTCCTCAGAGAGCCGGGACTTGTACTCTTGTTGGCTGTTTGTATTTGGTTTTGTTTTACTGGAATTAAAATAACAAAGAATGTGGTTTACCTTGATGAAAACAAGGCACATTAAAGGCTTCAATCTATTACTTTCATTCTGTGTTTACTGTCGGTACAGATGTCTTGTAATTGTCGCCTGTGGCTTCCAACATTTCTCCAGTGAGAATAGGGGTGTCCCATTCCATCATGATAATTTTACTATTTATACCCTACCCATCTGATTGGGTTGCCCCAGCCACTCTGGGCATCTTCCAACATATATAAAAACATAACAAAACATTAAACTTAAAAAAAAATACCTTTCCTATATAGGATTGTCTTCAGACACCTCGGGGGTTGGATAACTCCATACCCTCCAACATCTCTCCAATGAAAATAGAGACATCCTAAGGAAAAGTGGGGCATTGTGGGATCAAATCAGAAACTGAGACGGCTTCTCCAAATTAGGGATGTGCCTGGAAAACAGGGACACTTGGAGGGTCTGTAAAAGCCATCAGTGTGTAGCAGCAGCCACACCCCAGGAAAGGCTTTGACCAGCCAGCTAAAGCAAGTGAGGGTAACCAATGGTTCTCAAACCCTCAGAGAGTTAATACAGAGACAGGCTGTGGTGGATTGAGCAGAGGAGACCAATTGTGGTTCCAATGGTCTGCAGGTACTGTGGAGGGAAGTGAGGGGCAGAGGGGGCTTGTCGGCCTGGCAAGGCCGCCCATCTCAGAGAAGAAAAACCCTGATTTTAAATCTTCATTGCATGCATGTATGTGTGCGTTGCATATATGATGGAAATCTTGAAACGGCTCCCAATACTGGTGTCGCCTCAAATCTAGTTTTATTTTTTTAGGGAGACGTGTCTCAAATTAGTTCTATGCCTCCTACTGACGCGGGTGGCACTGTGGTCTAAACCACTGGGACTCTTGGGATTGCCGATCAGAAGGTTGGCGGTTCGAATCCCCACGACGGGGTGAGCTCCCGTTCCTCTGTCCCAGCTCCTGCCAACCTAGCAGTTCAAAAGCACACCAGTGCAAGTAGATAAAGAGGTATCACTGCGGTGGGAAGGTAAATGGCATTTCTGTGTGCTTCCGTCACGGTGTCCCATTGCACCAGAAGCGGTTTAGTCCTGCTGGCCACATGACCCGGAAAACTCTGTGGACAAAGAGCCGGCTCCCTTGGCCTGAAAGCGAGATGAGCACCACAACCCCATAGTTGCCTTTGACTGGACTTAACCATCCAGGGGTCCTTTGCCTTTTTTTCTAATGCCTCCTACTATATCAACTTCCAGTAAAGTTTTCCAGTTTTTGAGGCTCCATCAATTCTTTCCACAGTATTTTCCTCCTATCTCTCAAGAGTGAGGAAGTAATAGAGTTGTGGGGACATGATCGCTTGTTTCTGGATAGTGGGTGAACAACTCTGGGCATTTGTTGTTTGGAATAAATTACATTGTAGATTAGAGGTAGGAATTAATAAATACGTATTATATGTAATTATGCTTCATTCATCCATAATAGCATATACTTAAGGTTATTGCTTAATCTACTTTTGGAAAACCGTAAACAAGCAAAATTGTAAACAGCAAATTAAACACTGACTCATGACTTTTCCGCCGTCTTCAACTGGAAAGTTCTCAAGGACAGATTTACAAGAACAATACACTTGCTTCCAATTGCCATACCTGTGTTTCCTTTCCTGAAAGGGGGGGGGGAGAGTTAAATGATGCAAGGAAACTATAAATATCAGTTAGGCATAATAATACTTCATTAAAACACACCAAGGAAACACCATAATGTTGTGGGAACCACTAAACAAAGTTTCCTATTTCTTTCACACGCACACTGTTTGAAACGGTGAACTGAAACTTGACTTACTCGAGTAAATTAGAGTAGAATAGGGCTTAATTTTAGCAAGGTTACCGAGATCATTTTGCCAAAAGAACATTGCTGTTCTCAAGGGAGATCCAAGGGGGAAACAAACCTCCCTTGTGGAGTCATATTCCGGAACCTCTTTTATTCCTGCGGCACTGTCTACATGAGATTAGTTCTTAAGTATAGCAAATGCAATACGGTATACTAATAGAATTTAAAATTAAGGATGTGGACCTGTGGGAATTAGAGATATGGCCAAGTAATGTGGCATGGATAGACTGGTGCAGGAATCGATTAGGGTCCCCCTGGACAACTCTGTCCCTCTGAGGGATTCTGTGTGACACACACACGGCCAACAAAGGGCTTTTCCACACTTCTGTTTGCCCCCTGGTTTCTAGACATGTTTCTAGGCAAGCAGTTTTCTGCTTTTCCCCTTGCCCTTCCTTTCAAGGGAGCTCTTTAGCTCTAATCTGGAGCAAACATCAATCTGGAGAAAACCCAAATGGCCATTTGTTCCAAATGAGCACTAAAGAGCTGTGGGTTTTCTTCCCACGGGGAGAAAGCCCTAAGAGGCAAAAGAAGCGTGAGAAAACTGAAATCTCTGGAAAAGTGAAATTTCTGGAAATACAACGTTCTAGATCAGGGATTACTATTGTTATTTGTTGAATTATTATTGATTGAATTTATATATCGCCCTATACCTGGAGGTGTCAGGGTGGTTCTATCCTGTCTGGGACTTGATCTGGACAGTACCACACTGGCTACCCCTACCTCAGTGGACCTTTGATCTGAGGATCTAATGCAGGGCTCAGCAGACTTTTTCAGCAGGGGGCTATTGTCCCTCAGACCTTGGGGGGGGGGGCGGACTATATTTTGGAAAAAAATAAATGAACGAATTCCTATGCCCCACAAAGTCTTCCCCCTTTGTCATTTTATTTGGTTTTTCCAGTTCCATAATACACAAACATCTATAAAAACCCAATAAATTAAGTCATTAGCTTACTGCTTCCTTTATTTTATATTGCTTCAAAAGCATCAAAAATAGGAACCATTTTTTTCTGAAATATATCTCCACCAAATGAAGCTATCCCATAACTCCTTAGAGCTTGCTCCTTTATTCATACGAGATTTTCCTCTCCCCAAGATCTGTTGTTAATATCTACTCTTTCATATCTGAGCTATTAAAAGCCAAGCAGGTATCAACATATGAGAGACCAAATAAATTGGAGGAATCTGCTGTTTTGTATATTGCCCAACATTTCCAAGGGGCCTAAAATGTAAATTGGCACCTGCTATTTTGCTGATTTCCTCAACGGTTCTCATTTAGAAATATTAAATCTTAACACAGTTCCCCTATATATGTGCAAAGAAAAATAATTTTTCAAAAGCTGCTACATTTCTGGCCATATCCACCCTGCTCAACATTGTTTGTATATAATATTTTATTTGTAAAGTTGAAAGATTGAGTCATATTAGATCATGGGTAGGCAAACTAAGGCCCAGGGGCTGGATCCGGCCCATTCGCCTTCTAAATCCGGCCCGCAGACAGTCCAGAATCAGCATGTTTATACATGAGTAGAATATGTGTTTTTATTTAAAATGCATCTCTGGGTTACTCTTTGGTATATCTATACACCCAGATTACTATGGAATCCTCTATAAGGTAATGGGACTCAGTACCAGATAAGTGTGTGCAGGTTTGCTGCCTGACATTTATGTTGTTATTACTGCTATATAGTATTTCCATTTAGATGGCAATACTACTACTACTACTACTACTAATAATAATAATAATAATAATAATAATAATTTATTATTTATACCCCACCCATCTGGCTGGGCTTCCCCAACCACTCTGGGCAGCTTCCAACAAAATATTAAAATACAGTAATGCACCAAACATTAAAAGCTTCCCTAAACAGGGCTGCCTTCAGATGTCTTTTAAAGATAAGATAGCGGCTTATTTCCTTCACATCTGGTGGGATGGTGTTCCACAGGGCAGGTGCCACTACTGAGAAGGCCCTCTGCCTGGTTCCCTGTAACCTCGCTTCTCGCAGTGAGGGAACTGCCTGAAGACCCTCGGCGCTGGACTTCAGGGTCTGAACAGAACGATGGGGGTGGAGACGCTCCTTCAGATATACTTTCCAATAGCTCCTTCAGATATACTTTTCCAATTGTTGAAAAAATGTGAGGAAAACCTCTAATTCATACTTAAAAATAAGGACGCATCTGTCTGAGCTTTCCTTTCCCACTGTCTTCTCACTTTCCATTGGATGCCGAGTCTATAACCATAGGTTTTGATCAGAGCAGTAAATTCTGCTAAACAGTAATTGCAGCATACTGAAGCAGCTGCTTCCACTGAATAAAGTGCGTAATAATAGTCTGCTTAATTTAAGATGCCAGAGGGAACCAATTCCTAAGCTTTAACTATGTTATTTTTAATGGTGATGTTAACCCTTATAACTGCTGGTCCATTAGAGAAGGAAACACAGGAACTCAACCCAATAAAATTATCTCACTTATGTCATTGAGAATGCAGTCCCTTGTTTCTGATTGAATTTGTGGGAAACAGGCTGTCTTCTGTTTGCTAGAGCTTCCTTCTCCCAAGGATATAATGCCTGCTTCTGGCATTCATCCATAGCTTCATAAACCATGGTTTATGAAGCCACGGACAAGTGCTGTGGATAATTATTCCCCTCTTTCATTTCATGCAGCAATAAGATAGGATGCAGTCGTGAGGCTTGGTGCTTACACACACACATCGTTCCTGTTATGTGCTGAAGTTCTCACCCTGGGCCAGCAGGGGGATACTGTAGATAGTTATGCAAATGAAGGATCGAAAGTGACGTTCAGTGATTGGCTAGTTACAGAAAATGGTTACTGTTGCATTCTAGTGGAGCTCTATATAAGCAGGCTGGCTGAGCTCCTCAGTTCAGTTCTGTTCCAGCTTACAAATAAAGAGCTGCTTTGGAAGAATTGCTGTGTCATCTAATATGTTCACCCACAACTTAAGAGTTCCCCTTCTATACAGCCTGTCAAGTCTGCAATGCTGAATGGAGACCGCTCTGTACATTAACAAACAAATATTTGTTTTTCTCCCCACTGGATAATTACTAAAGAAGATGGTCAAAACAACCTGACCTAAAATGATGGAATACTTCCATGTTGCCGAACTAACAGGGAGGATAAGAGGAGATATGGTACCAAAGGTGAATAAGGAGTGGGCTATCTTTAAGGAATACATCAAAATTTATGTGGAAAAAGTAGAATTTCTGACAGATACTGAGTGAATCCAGAAAATGATTAGAGTGAAAGGAGAGTAAAGTTAAGAGAAAAGAAGAGACTAAAGAAATAATGAAATGTGTTTAAGCTACAGTGGTACCTCAGGTTACATACGCTTCAGATTACAGACTCCGCTAACCCAGAAATAGTACCTTGGGTTAAGAACTTTGTTTCAGGATGAGAACAGAAATCGTGCTGCAGCGGCGCAGCAGCAGCAGGAGGCCCCATTAGCTAAAGCAGTGCTTCAGGTTAAGAACAGTTTCAGGTTAAGTACGGACCTCCGGAACGAATTAAGTACTTAACCTGAGGTACCACTGTAGTTGGAAAAATAAAGTAGCATAACAAGAACGGCTGGAAGTCAAGTCACTTGGTGGGTGTCCGTATGGGGTAGGTGTGTAGGTATGTATGTATAGTATAGGTAGGTATTATATAGAGTAATGTAGGTATGTTTTTCCTGCCAACCTAGCAGTTCAAAAACACGTCAAAGTGCAAATAGATAAATAGGTACCGCTCTGGCGGGAAGGTAAACGGCGTTCCGTGTGCTGCTCTGGTTCGCCAGAAGCGGCTTAGTCATGCTGGCCACATGACCCGGAAGCTGTCTGTGGACAAACGCCAGCTCCCTCGGCCTATAGAGCAAGATGAGCGCGCAACCCCAGAGTCGGTCACGACTGGACCTAATTGTCAGGGGTCCCTTTACCTTTACTAGGTATGATTTATGTTATGAAAATTAGGTAGTGTGTTGCTTACGTGTATTGTGTAAAAGTATATGTACCGGTATGTGTTTTATATGTTAATTAAAAAAACAACAACAACCTGGCGGACGTGGTCTTCAGTTTTCCAACTAAACTCATGCCTTCTTGTTACTCATGATCCAGGAAAGTTCCACAGGTACCCTTTCAATTCAACCCAGCTCCCTTTATCCCTGAGGTTCTGGAAGCCTGGTGAAATTATTTGGCCATCCCCTTTACCCTTACACCTCCTTAGGCAGGAGTGTGCAGCCATGACACTAGACCATGGCTCCATAAACCATAGTTTATTAATATAAAGAGCATTAAGTCCTGTATCCCGTGGAATACGAGAGACGCGGGTGGTGCTGTGGTCTAAACCACTGAGCCTCTTGGGCTTGCCAATCAGAAGGTCGGCGGTTCGAATCCCCACGACGGGGTGAGCTCCTGTTGCTCGGTCCCTGCTCCTGCCAACCTAGCAGTTCGAAAGCACGTCAAAGTGCAAGTAGATACATAGGTACCGCTCCGGCGGGAAGGTAAATGGCATTTCCGTGCGCTGCTCTGGTTCGCCAGAAGCGGCTTAGTCATGCTGGCCACATGACCCGGAAGCTGTACGCCGGCTCCCTCAGCCGGCAAAATGAGCGCCTCAACCCTTGAGTCGTCCACGACTGGACCTAATGGTCAGGGGTCCCTTTACCTTTACTTTATCCCGTGGAATAAGTTCACCCTGGGTAAGAATGAAAAGCTAGACCCCAACAGCCACCTTAATCAAGCTGCATATGTCCTTATTGGCAGACAGAACCCCATGTTCTGACATCTATGGGCAAAAGCAGTAGGCACTATTGGAGAGTTTCATGTGACGTATTCACTGTGGCCCTACAAAGGAACTTCAACCAAGACATGAGTTCCCCTTTTCAGATTCTGTGAAGTGAACCAACAGGTGGTTGGAAGGGTTTGTATGATTTGCTTTTTTGACCGTTTCACCTGGCTTTGAGGAATGGAAGTACAGTGGTACCTCAGGTTAAGTACTTAATTCATTCCGGAGGTCCGTACTTAACCTGAAACTCTTCTTAACCTGAAGCACCACTTTAGCTAATGGGGCCTTCTGCTGCCACCGCGCCGCCGGAGCACAATTTCTGTTCTCATCCTGAAGCAAAGTTCTTAACCTGAAGCACTATTTCTGGGTTAGCGGAGTCTGTAACCTGAAGCGTATGTAACCTGAGGTACCACTGTATGGGGAAATGGTGTGTGTGTGTGTCCCTTTGAGTATCAGGGTTACGGCTGACGTTTTGTTTCCAAAACATACAGGGAGCCCCTATAGATACAAGATCTATCAATGACTATTAATTAAATAGCTAAAGAGAACTTCCTGAATGAGAGGCAGAAATCCTATGAAAACCAGTTGATGTGGGGCAAACAATGGGAAAGGGCCAGCATCTTCACACCTTGCTTATTGGGTTTCCAGAGGGATCGAACTGGCCACTGCTGGAAGATGGTGGACTAGATAAAACCTTTGGGATGATCCAGAACTCTTCTCACTTTCTCTCCCTCTCTCAGCACACTGCTATTCTGTACACTGTGCCCCAGTGTCTGCAACACTAGGACCAAGCTACCATTAAGGGACGCGGGTGGCGCTGTGGGTTAAACCACAGAGCCTAGGACTTGCTGATCAGAAGGTCGGCAGGTTCAAATCCCCATGATGGGTGAGCTCCCAATGCTCCATAGCTGTCAACTTACAGATTTGAAAATAAGGGACCAGCAGCCTTGAAAATAAGGGACCAGCAGTCAAAATAAGGGACCTGCAGCCTCACCTGTTCCAGACACTCCAGTCTTCCTGTCCTCCTGCAGTCTGGTCGAACTCATGCTGGTAGCTCCGAGAACACTGTCCAACCAACTTTGTAACCAGAGGTTCAACTGAATAGAATCTGAATCACATGCACCACAAGGCCTATGCAGCCTCAACTTAAGATGGCTCCCCAGCCTGGCTTTGCACTGCAAAGTTTGCAGCAGCACGTGCAACAAAATGGCGTCCAGTATTCAAAAGCCCCCTCAGCTTGCATTAACTAGCCACACACAAGGCATGCAAGCTCCACCCCCCAGTCGTTCTTAGACTTCTTATTGGGTGAGCAACACAGCCAAGCAACACAGTTGGAGCCTCCCTCCTCCCTGGCCGGCAGGGAGGGAGGGAGGGAGAGGAACTGCTTCCTTTGAAATTTAAGGGACATCATTTAAGGGACATCCATCAATAAGGGACAGCAGCGGGACGTGGCGCTGGAATAAGGGACTGTCCCTTCAAATAAGGGACACTTGGCAGCTATGCATTGCTCAGCTCCTGCTCTTGCCCACCTAGCTGTTCAAAAGCATGTCAAAGTGCAAGTAGATAAATAGGTACCACTCCGGCGCGAAGGTAAATGGTGTTTCCGTGCATTGCTCTGGTTCACCAGAAGCGGCTTAGTCATGCTGGCCACATGACCAGGAAGCTGTACGCCAGCTCCCTCGGCCAATAAAGCGAGATGAACGCAGCAACCCCAGAGTCGTTTACGACTGGACTTAACTGTCAGGGGTCCCTTTACCTTTACCGTTAACAATATTTATCACTTACGGTACCTATGTGATCAGAGCCCTTCAATGACTTCTTTTTCCAGTAAGCCAACTTCACTGGTAACACTGGTGGGAAACACTAGGTTTATTCTCTCAGCCACCAAACACATACAAACGCACCTGCCTTTAAGCCATTGTTTGATAGTAAAGTCTATTTTACAGTTTATGCTCTGTGACCATTGACACCCTACTCATGTTCAGGTTTCGCTTCACCAAGAAATGGATAAAGTGATTTTGGAGCTAGAAACCACAGGAAGTTTGCATACGCTCTACTGTCTGCTGTCATCTAGTGTTCCTTAAGGGTATCTCAGGCAATTCTGTAAATCAGAACTAGGGCAATGTGTTTTCAGACAGCAAGTCATCATTTTGATAGGTTCATCTCATTGGGTTGCTGAAACATTAAGAAGTCTGCCACTATAGATGGACGGGACCAATTGTGCTGATCCCTACCACCTGATTGCCATCCCCAATGCCAGCCAGCTAACAATCGTCTGTAGTAGTAGTAGTAATAATAATAATAATAATAATAATAATAATTTATTTATACCCCGCCCATCTGGCGGAGTTTCCCCAGCCACTCTGGGCGGCTCCCAATCAAATGTTAAAAACAGTACTGCATTAAATTTTAAAAACTTCCCTGAACAGGGCTGCCTTCAGATGTCTTTTAAAGATAGGATAGCTGCTTATTTCCTTCACATCTGAAGGGAGGGTGTTCCACAGGGTGAGTGCCACTACCGAGAAGGCCCTCTGCCTGGTTGCCTGTAACCTCACTTCTCGCAATGAGGGAACCGCCAGAAGGCCCTTGGCGCTGCATCTCAGTGTCTGGGCAGAATGATGGGGGTGGAGACGCTCCTTCAGGTATACTGGACCGAGGCCGTTTAGGGCTTTAAAGGTCAGCACCAACACTTTGAATTGTGCTCGGAAATGTACTGGGAAGCTGTAGAGCACCCACACGATTGATCCACACATTACAGCATGGACATGATATGAACCCATGGAGAAAGAACTCCCATTCAGCTTCTGTAAAGTCAAAAATGGACGGGGTGGTGGAGGCCAACAGGTGTCTCTCCAGATCCATCATCTCTATCCCGTCTAGGAGAAGGAAAACTCTGATCCGAAACCTTGGCTGCCTTGCCGGAAGAAGTAAAGATTGAACCTTACACAAATCCAGAGTGGAGTCCCTAAGGCAGTTGGATGGCTTCTTGCACGTCTCCCTCCGTCAACTCCTGCAGCCAAGATGGTGCCAAACATATTCCTTTCCTTTCCTTTGGACCACGTCAACAAGGCTGAGAGTCTGTTGTCTGGGCAGCTCAGGACCTCCACACACACTGCCCAAGCTTGCACCCCAGGGAGGTCACTTGGGTGTAGCTAACAGAGGGATGTGAGTTCACCCCCACACTCCACGTCTCTTATAAATAATAATATTTTTTTATTTATACCCTGCCCTTTCCAGTTCAGGAAAGCGGGCTCAGGGCGGCTAACAACAAATTTAAAACACTTAAATTGATGCAACAACAAAACAGCATAAAATACAGTATAAAACGTGAATAACAATAAATTCAGAATTCAAAAATCAATTTAGGGGGGAAATCCATCCAATAAACATTAGATGGTCACCAGGGTTAGCTGGCTAAATTAGTCCTATTTGGGCCAGCGAGGAGACCAGGGGAGAATTAGCTGTGGGATCCCAGAGCGGGTAATCTTCATAAAAAGAGGAGGGGGAGGGAAGGAAGGGGAATAAAAGATCAAGCTAAGTTCAAATTGAAAGCTAGGTGGAATAGCTGTGTCTTACAGGCCCTGCAGAAGGAAGTTAAATCCTGCAGGGCCCTGGTCTCATGGGACAGAGCATTCCACCAGGTCGGAGCCATCACTGAGAAGGCCCTGGCCCTGGGGGAGGATAATCTGACTTCCTTAGGGCCCGGGACCTCTAAACTATGATTATTCATGGACCTTAAGGTCCTCTCTGGGGCATACCAGGAGAGGCAGTCCCGTAAATACAAAGGCCCTAAACCAACAGCGGATGCCAAAAAGATCAGCGTTTAAAAGCTGTAGTTTGGCACAAGCTTTGAAGTTACTCAGGACTCAAAACTTTGCATTCCCATACAATGGTCCCAGAAAAATGACATCTGACCTATTTTGTGTATGTCAAACTTCTAACATGTAGGTGACACCCCAGAGGGGGTCTAGGGGATCAGCTGACAGTATGAAAGAAGCTGACTGCATGGAATTCTCCTGGCCTGTTGCTCCATCCAGAAATTCCCATTGTGGGGGCCCAGACAGCTATAAAGGACCCTGCCTGTAGACCCAAAATTTGTCTCATTTCTTCCGTTTGTATAAGGTGGAACTTTCTGTCATACTGTATGCGTTTGCCCATAAGATGCCTCCAAACTCGCATTTGCTTCACGGATGGGGAGGTAATGCAGATATCTCCCAGATCAGCTGGTGGGGGGGTGCTTGCTTAACCTCCCTCACACCCACCAGTTCTCCCCCTGCAAATGGATTCCTCGCCCACGGCCCCCAGTTACAGAGCACAGTATGTACCGTATTTTTCGCTCCATAAGACGCACCTGACCACAAGACGCACTTAATTTTCAGAGGAGGAAAACAAGAAAAAAATATTCTGAACGAAACAGTGGATGTATGATTTTTGTGGTTCATGCTGTAGCCACAGACATGGTATGTGATTTGATGGTGAGTTTGGGGTAGCCCAATGCAAAAATGCTGAGAATCCATGTGGATACGTTATTTGTAACGTTTTTGCGCCATTGTGGCCTCACGAAACAGTGGATGCGTGTTTTTTTTGGTGCAGGCTGTAGCCATGGGCATGCTATGTGATCTGATGGTGAATTTGGGGTAGCCCAGTGCAAAAATCCTGATGATCCATGTGCTTTTACCTCCCCCCTCCCAGGCATCCTCCTTTATCACTTGCGTCCCTTATCTCCCTCCTGATCGCTTGCCAATCAGCTGTTCAGCAGCTTCGTTTCAACACCCCCTTCCCTCGTTTGCCTTAGCGTCTTTTCCTTAGCTGGAGCAGTTTTTGCTCTTCCTTTTCTTCTAGTTCCTCTCCTCATTGCTTGTTTTAGTATTCCTGTCTCCCTCCCAGGCAGCCTCCTTTATCACTAGCGTCCCTTATCTCCCTGTTGATCAGCTGCTCAGTGGCTTCGTTCCAACACCCCCTTCCCTCTTTCATTAAAAAAAAAGAAAGCACAACCTGCTTTTCACCCCTGGGCAATTTGGCTCCAGGGACCACGCAATCGCTCCATAAGACGCACAGACATTTCCCCTTACTTTTTAGGAGGAAAAAAGTACATCTTATGGAGCGGAAAATACGGTATTTGAAGGAGGGGGTCCTTTTCAAGAAAGCACAGCCAGAGAGGGAGCTGCATTTGTGCAGGATGGAACTGGTTTGGCTTTGCAATTGCTTACTCCTACGTTAGCGTTACAAGGGACTGGGAACCTGGTGTTTGCTTTGGAGCATCTAACATGCCTTCCCTGTGTGAACAGCACTGCTTGCTCGGGACACGGCCATCATCTCTGAACCCATAACTTACTCCTGCACTAACCACAACTAGATACAAAAGTAGAAGAAGAGTTTGAAGAAGAGTTTGGATTTGATATCCCGCCTTTCACTCCCCTTCAGGAGTCTCAAAGCGGCTAACATTCTCCTTTCCCTTCCTCCCCCACAACAAACACTCTGTGAGGTGAGTGGGGCTGAGAGACTCCAGAGAAGTGTGACTGGCCCAAGGTCACCCAGCAGCTGCATGTGGAGGAGCGGAGACGCGAACCCGGTTCCCCAGATTACGAGACTACTGCTCTTAACCACTACACCACACTGGCCCAAGTTTGCTTCACTTCCTGATTCTGCTAGCTCTATATAATCTATTTGCCTATGTGTATTGATAACAAGAAACTGCAGAAGCTGTACTCAGGACCACCTTAATGTTAGGTTGGATGGAATTAGGTTCCAAGGAGCAATTTTGTTATGATGGAGGTAAAGGTAAAGGTACCCCTGCCCGTACGGGCCAGTCGTGTCCGACTCTAGGGTTGCGTGCTCATCTCGCTTAAGAGGCCGTGAGCCGGCGCCGTCCGAAGACACTTCCGAGTCACGTGGCCAGCGTGACGAAGCTGCTCTGGCGAGCCAGCACCAGCGCAGCACACGGAAACGCCGTTTACCTTCCCGCTATAAAGTGGTCCCTATTTATCTACTTGCGCTTAAGAGTGCTTTCAAACTGCTAGGTGGGCAGGAGCTGGGACCGAAAGACGGGACCTCACCCTGCCGTGGGGATTCGAACCGCCGACCATACGATCGGCAAGTCCTAGGCGCTGTGGTTTTACCCACAGCACCACCCGCATCCCCTGTGGAGGAGATGGGGGTAAATAGGAGTTAAGAAATGCTGAAAGGGAGGGGAGAAGAAAAGCAAAGTAGGCAATAATTCGAAGAGAGCAAGAACTGTTGGAAAATGCTCTGGGGTGCCCCTGCAGCCCCCGAACTCCTAGCCTCCTCCGATATGGGCAGCTCTGGAAAAGGCATTCTCCAGTGCGCTTCAGTGACATATATCAAATGATATATGCACACTAATCTTCTAGCGTAACACAGCAAGAAGCATGAGAGATCATAGAGCTAATCTATGTATTTATTTACACACTATGTACAGACAAAGGAGTCATGGCGACTTCTCTCTCCAGCTCCAAGAGAAGAACAGGAACAAATAAAAGCAAAAGTACAGTACAACAGTACATATAGCGGAAGAGATAAGACTGTCTTCCGTTCCCACACTCTTCCCAGACAGGCATGTGATTTACACAAATCTCATCTGGAGCATCAGAGGCATGAATTGCTAACACTTCTATTACATCTCCTGTCATATATACAGTGGTACCTCGGGTTAAGTACTTAATTCGTTCCGGAGGTCCGTTCTTAACCTGAAGCTGTTCTTAACCTGAAGCACCACTTTAGCTAATGGGGCCTCCTGCTGCCGCCGCACCACCAGAGCACGATTTCTGTTCTCATCCTGAAGCAAAGTTCTTAACCCAAGGTACAATTTCTGGGTTAGCGGACTCTGTAACCTGAAGCGTATGTAACCCGAGGTATGTAACACTGTAGCTACATCTATCCTGCCTTTACCAACTTGATTTAGGAAGAAATACTCATTCAGAAATTTACCACACACAACACATACTATTACCCCCCCCCCCAATTTCCTCAACAATTTGTCACAGAAGGTGCAATCAGGAGTCATTTTTAAGAAGCCTTTTTGGATTTGATATCCCGCTTTATCACTACCCGAAGGAGTCTCAAAGCGGCTAACAATCTCCTTTCCCTTTCTCCCCCACAACAAACACTCTGTGAGGTGAGTGGGGCTGAGAGACTTCAGAGAAGTGTGACTGGCCCAAGGTCACCCAGCAGCTGCAAGTGGAGGAGCAGGGAAGCGAACCCGGTTCACCAGATTACGAATCCACCACTCTTAACCACTACACCACACTGGCTCTTTTAGAGTTTTTCTAATTATCCTTTCCATGTTTCCATGTACTTCTCAGATCAGGAAGAGTCAAACGTGCTAAATATGTACCAAGGCATGTCCATTTTTTGTGTGTGTGTGTGTGTGTGTGTGTGTGTGTTTTATAACATGTCCCTTGTCCTTGGCATAACTGTTTCTCTCACAAGCGACCCTAGCACTTTCTTGTATGTGTCCAAAACGGTCTGAGCAGAAGGTCTTTCAGCTGGGCTCTTTTTGCATGCCCCGTGGATGTCAAAGAGGTGGAACCTGACCAGATCACTCCCATCGACATCCCCCAAGATAAAATTGGAAACATCGGGGATTTTCCATATATCTGTCATTTCATCATAAGGAGGCATGAGGCTGTCTTCAAAAGCCATTTCATTTCCACGAGGCCAAAGCTGTTCTGGAGCAACAAAGTCACCTTGAAGTTCCCGATGGCCACATTTGATCAGTTTCCCAGCATTCTTGTCTACAAGAGGCAAAGCATCCAAGTCATTCACAATAACATGGAAGCTGCTGGTCAGCAAGTACTGAGAAAGAACTTTATCCAAGTCGCTGGAGTCACACATCACAAGGGTGCCCAGGGGACTGTTGTGCAAGTAATGGAGGATGCTCACATAATCGATGGCAAGCAGGAATCTGATGTGCCATGTGTTGAAGCTCTTGTACTTTGGAAGGTTCAAGATCTCGTTCAGATTCTTCAGAGAGCCGAATGGGTGGTACTCCGTAAGAACGGTGAACTCCTCCTCACAATATCCAATCAGCTTGACCACATGTCTGCTTTGTAGAGATTTCAGCATCTGTAAGCCATGAATGAAGTCCTCTTGAAGTTCTGGCACAGTTAACTGGGAAAGGGCCACTTTGTTTTCCTTCCACTCAGAAAGGAAGACCTAGAACAAGGAGAACAATGTTCAGACTTTGAGGTCCAAACTCTGAAATGCAGTTTGTAAAAGCCAAGCTGTTTTTCAATATGGGGGACAACAGTTGAGTCTTGACAAACACAAATTCAAGCCTACACACACACACACAAGAACAAAAACATGAATAGATACAAGGTCTATGCCACAACAAGGCAAGTTATGTCACAGCAAATATCTGAAAATCGGTAATGTTTACAAATCCCAGAGTGTCTGGAAATAGACTAACCTGATCTCATTTTTTGACAGAATTACAAGCCTGGTAGATGAAGGGAACGCAGTGGATGTAGCCTGCCTTGATTTCAGCAAGGCATTTGACAAGGTGCCCCATGATATTCTTGTAAAGAAGCTGGTAAAATGTGGTCTTGACTATGCTACCACTCAGTGGATTTGTAACTGGCTGACTGACCGAACCCAAAGGGTGCTCATCAATGGTTCCTCTTCATCCTGGAGAAGAGTGACTAGTGGGGTGCCACAGGGTTCTGTCTTGGGCCCGCTCTTATTCAACATCTTTATCAACGACTTGGATGATGGACTCAAGGTCATCCTGATCAAATTTGCAGATGACACCAAACTGGGAGGGGTGGCTAACACCCCAGAGGACAGGATCACACTTCAAAACGACCTTGACAGATTAGAGAACTGGGCCAAAACAAACAAGATGAATTTTAACAGGGAGAAATGTAAAGTATTGCACTTGGGCAAAAAATTGAGAGGCACAAATACAAGATGGGTGACACCTGGCTTGAGAGCAGTACATGTGAAAAGGATCTAGGAGTCTTGCTTGACCACAAACATGACATGAGCCAATAGTGTGACGCGGCAGCTAAAAAAGCCAATGCAATTCTGGGCTGCATCAATAGGAGTATAGCATCTGGATCAATGGAAGTAATAGTGCCACTGTATTCTGCTCTGGTCAGACCTCACCTGAGTACTGTGTCCAGTTCTGGGCACCACAGTTCAAGAAGGACACTGACAAACTGGAACGTGTCCAGAGGAGGGCAACCAAAATGGTCAAAGGCCTGGAAACGATGCCTTATGAGGAACGGCTAAGGGAGCTGGGCATGTTTAGCCTGGAGAAGAGGAGGTTAAGGGGTGATATGATAGCCATGCTCAAATATATAAAAGGATGTCACATAGAGGAGGGAGAAAGGTTGTTTTCTGCTGCTCCAGAGAAGCGGACACGGAGCAATGGATCCAAACTACAAGAAAGAAGATTCCACCGGGAGGCTTTGCCCTGCCGGATCTGAAGCTATACTACGAAGCATCGTGCCTTTGCTGGTTAAAAGAATGGATTAAACTTAAAAATACAAAACTCTTGGATTTGGAAGGATTTGACAACAGATTTGGATGGCACGCATACCTTTGGAAAGAAAAGAAGAAGGGATACAAAACTTTTGAAAATCACATCTTCCGGAAATCGCTATGGGAAGTTTGGGACAGATATAAAAACATATTGGAAGGGGGGGTGCCACATTGGCTATCACCACTAGAGGTTATGGGGGTCAAAAAAGTTAATATGAGAAGCGATTGGATTACCTATGGAGACTTAGTAGAGAAAGAAGGAGGAAAGTGGAGATTAAAACCATATGAACAAGTCAAAGAGCATGTTTTTGATTGGCTGCACTACCATCAAATAAATGAAATGTTCAAAAGGGATGTGAAAGAAAAGGGGTATAAAGAAAAAGATTCGAGATACCAAACAGAGATAGTGAACAGCGACTCCAAAACAATTTCCAAAATGTACAAAATCTTGCTGGAATGGCACACAATAGATGAGGAAGTGAAAGTAGTAATGATTCAGTGGGCCAAAGATTTAGGATACAATATAGACTTCGACGACTGGCAGAAAATATGGAATGAGAATTTGAAATTTACGGCATGTACCACACTAAAAGAAAATGTAATGAAGATGGTTTACAGGTGGTACATGACACCAGCAAAATTGGCAAAAATGTATAAAACCTGTAACAAATGCTGGAGGTGTAAGGAGAAGGAGGGTACTGTCAGGGAACTGACATCTAAAGCGCCGCAGGTGCAAAGGCTCCCTGAGGTTGAGAGAGCAGTAGCAGCGGAAGAGGGAACCAGTAGAGGGCGAGCAAGAACTCCAAGGGAAAGTGAGTCGGAGGGATGGCTCAGAGACGCTTCAAGCGAAACCAGTGGGGAGGTCTCAGGACCTCCTATAGGGACACCCACACCTCGACGGAAACTGTCACGCCGAGAGGCCAGACGACGTGTTTCCGTTAAGGAGCTTTTATGTTGGAAACGTTTCCGAAAGCAGCCACTTTCGGATTCTACTAGTGATTGACGCAGCCATGCTGGAGGGGCTCCGTCACAGGCAGAGGTTTGAAAACCTGATCAAACTCTGAGGGACTTGCATTTTACGCACAAGCAGCTCATCGTCCCATCACAGCAATCCAAAAGTCACCGAAAGCCAGCTTGTGCAGAGAGAAGCATCATGAGCAACCCAGCCGGAACCGGGGGTGCAGGAGCAGCTGGAGGGGGTCCAAGCCTGGAAGAAAGGTACAGAGCGTTGGAGATCCAGTTGGCGCTGCAAACGGCGAGGCTTGAGGAGAGGAGGGCTCAGGATGCAGAAAAGGGAAAGGAGAAAACCACCCCGCTCGCCAGAAAGGTACCAGGATTGGTGCAGAAATTCGGGGGGGATCCCAGGAACTATCATGCCTTTAGAACAGAGATGCAATACGCTCTAAACTTGCAGTTTGATGACTTCCCCGACGAGGAATCGCGAGTGGCGTATGTGATTGGCCATCTCGAATCCGGGGCGAAAGATTGGGTTAGACCCCTGATGGCAGCGAATAATGAGATCTTAAAGGACACGAGGAAGTTTTTTCGTGCCATGGACCTGATGTTTTCCAGCGATATTGAGCAGGGGGTGGTGCGAAGGCAGTTAATGGCTTGCCAGCAAGGAAGCAGATCTGTCCGTGAGTACTGGACTGAATTTACTATGCTGATTCATAAATTGGGGTGGGACCTATCGGCGGAGCCCATCCAAATGCTTTTCGAAGAGGGGCTTTCTTCAACCGTCAAAGATGAGCTTTCCCGGGGGCCCAGGGCGGAGTCTATGGACCAATTAACCAAATCTGCGCTGGCCATAGGAGCGCGCCAGGAGGCGAGGGCTTTGGAAAGGCGGGAAGGGAAAGGAGACCGTTGGAGGGAGTTCCGCATTCCAGACATTCCAGAGCCATCTTTCCCGCCGGCAGAGCCGATGGAAGTGGGAACAGCGCGGGCGCGCGCAGTTTCAAATCCCAGTGAAGGGCGGAAGAAGGAGGGAAAGAGCGCCAAGAGATGTTATCTCTGCCAACAGCCAGGGCACTTTGCCAGAGTCTGCCCACAAAGAAAGGAATGGCAAGGGATGGCAGGAGCTGTTGGGGGAAAGGAAGAGGAAAGCAAGGAGCAAGTAAAAGCCAACGCCTGGCTGCCACCGTCGGGGCACAGCAGCCAGGCCAAAGAGCAATGAAAGTGCCCATGCCAGAACCTCCCAGACCTGCTTTAGTGATAGAGGTGTTACTAGAACTGCCAAACGGACACCCACTAAAGGTCAAGGCGCTTTTGGATTCAGGCAGCTCCTGTAATTTCATGAGTAAGGAGTTTGCAGCTGAGCACCAGATACAGACCATCCCTTTAAGTAACCCCTTGCAGGTGACTACGATTGACGGCAGAGAGCTGTTGGGGGGAGAAGTTAGCCAACAGACTGTCCCGATGATAATGAGAGTGGCAAGGCACACCGAACAGATAGCGTTTAATGTGGCCATCCTGGGAGGAGCGCCCATCATTTTGGGGATGAGCTGGCTGGCGCTACACGATCCGCTAGTGGGCTGGCATCAGAGGGTGGTCTCCTTTGGGTCAGCGCATTGCCTAGAACACTGCAAGGAGGGGAAGGTCTCGGGAGGAGACAGAGTCACCCTAGCGGGGATGGAAGTGATGGGCAAAGGGAAGGTGCCCCCGCAATACGCAGATCTGAGCAACGTATTCAGCGAAAGGGAAGCAGACAAACTGCCACCGCATAGACCCTTTGACTGTCAAATCAACCTACTCCCAGGGGCCCAACTCCCAGTAGGCAAGCTGTACGCCATGTCAGACAGGGAGATGCAGGAGCTGAGGGAGTTCATTGACAAAAACTTGAAGCGAGGTTTCATCAGAGAGTCCCGAGCGGTGGGGGGCAGCCCAGTGTTTTTTGTGGACAAAAAGAACACAGACAAACCGAGACTGGTGTGTGACTTCAGGGCCCTCAATGCAGTGTCGGAGCCCCTGGCTTTCCCTATGCCCCGAATTGACGACATTTTGACCAGAGTAAGGAAGGGAAAGATTTTTACAAAACTGGACCTGCGGGGGGCGTACAATCTGATACGCATAAGGAAGGGAGATGAATGGAAGACCACCATGTTTACCCCTTTGGGAGCCTTTGAATACCTCGTTATGCCCTTCGGTCTACAAGGGGGCTCCGCCTGTTTTCAAGCTTTTATAAACCACGTTCTGGGACCTTTGCTCTACAAGAACTGTGTGGCCTTTTTAGACGACGTGTTGGTGTATTCGGAAGATGAGGAACAGCATGTGAGGGACGTTCGAGAAGTGTTGGGCAGGCTGCAAGCCAACCAGCTGTGGGTGAAACTGGAGAAGTGCCAGTTTCATACCAAGGAGGTGGAATTCCTGGGGTACCGCTTGTCAGACAAGGGATTGGCCATGGATCCAGGCAAGGTTCAAGCGGTACTGGAATGGAAGACACCGAAGACCAAGAAGGACGTGCAAAGATTCTTGGGGTTTGGGAACTTTTATCGGAAGTTCATCAAGAACTTTGCCCACTTGACGGCGCCCATCACCGACTGCCTCAGCAGCAAGAAGAAATTTGTTTGGACGGTGGAGGCGGATCGAGCCTTTGAAGAACTGAAAAGGGCTTTCGCCTCGGAAGAACAACTTCTGCATGTGGATTTACAAAAACCCATGAGAGTGGAAACAGATGCATCCGACCGGGCTATAGGGGCGGTCCTTCTTCAACCGGGGAGGAGTGCGTCGGAGTGGAGACCGTGTGCATTCTTCTCGCGGAAACTGAATAAGTCCGAGAGGAATTACACGGTGTATGACAGGGAACTACTTGCCATTCACGAAGCATTCCGGAGGTGGAGACATTTATTAATTGGGGCACAACACAAGGTGCAAGTGTGCACCGACCACAAAAATTTAGAGTATTGGAGAACAGCTCGAGTGCTCAACCAACGACAAGTGAGATGGGCACAGGAATTCTCCAAATTTAACTTTGAGATTTGTTATGTGCCAGGCCCAGAAAACGTCAGGGCGGATGCGCTCTCACGCAAACCAGAATATTGGGAAGGGGAGGAGGTGATCGAAGAGAGACATGTCATCCCGGAGGACCGCTGGGTGTGTGGGGCGGCGCTGGTGGGGCAACGGGAACTGGTGGAGGAAACGGAAAATGATGAATATGCCCAGGATAAGCTCAGAGGTCTCAGGGGGGAGGGCGAGAGCCCCGGAGGTTTTGAGGAAAGAAATGGGGCATTGTATTACAAAGGGGCACTGTATATACCCGAAGGTGAATTGAGGGGGAGAGTACTCAAGCAGTTGCATGATAGCCCCACGGCGGGACATTTTGGGCAACACAAAACCATGTGGTTGGTTACCAGGGAATTTTGGTGGCCTAAGGTGAGGGAAGATGTAAGGGAGTATGTAAGAGGGTGTGACCAATGTCAGCGAGCCAAAGGGGAAAGAAGGGCGCCGGCAGGGTTATTAGAACCTTTACCCACACCAGAACGGCCTTGGGAAGCGATATCAATAGATTTTATGACGGATCTGCCAAGGTCCAAGGGGAAAACAGCCATCATGGTAGTAGTAGACCTGTTAACTAAGATGTGCCATTTTGTAGCATGCTCACATGCAGTCACAGCGGAAGAAACGGCGAAGTTGTTTGTGGAACATATCTTTAGGTTGCACGGGGCTCCCTCGAGGGTGATCTCAGATCGAGGCAAACAATTTACTTCCAGGTTCTGGAGGAAGCTCATGAGCTTGCTACACGTGGAAGTTAATTTTTCAACTGCCCGGCACCCTGAAACCAACGGGCAGGCGGAAAGGGCAAATGGCATTCTTCAACAATATCTTAGGTGTTATGTCAATGACAGAGAGAACGATTGGGTCGAAAGGTTGGCGTTGGCAGAATTTGCCTACAATAATGCGGAGAATGTGTCCACAGGGATGAGTCCCTTTTTGGCTAATTACGGGTGTCACCCCAGGGCATTTCCAGGGGAAGGAGGGGAGAGATGGAGCGTTCCAGCGGCTGAACATTTTGTAGAAGAGATGGAAGCCATCCATCAGCAGCTCCAGCTCAACTTAGAAAGGGCCAAGGCACAATATAAGAAGCAGGCAGACAAGAACAGAAGGGAAGGTGAAACCATAAGGGTGGGGGATCAAGTGTGGTTGTCAACCCAAGGGTTGCCGTTCAAAGGGGGTTGTAAGAAACTGAGGCCCAGAAGATTGGGACCCTTTGAGGTGATTCAGCAGGTCAACCCGGTAGCTTTCAAACTCCGATTACCCAACCACATGAAATTGCACCCAGTGTTCCACAGGTCGTTACTGTCACCATACAGGGGGGGACGTGAAGGGGAGCACGTCAGGGGACCAGCCTTGGAAGAGAGGGAACGCCGCAACCATGTAGCGGAAATCCTCGATTCCAGGTGGAAGGGTAATCAGGTGGAGTATTTGGTGGCGTGGGAAGGGGAACCGGAGTCAGAAAACACCTGGGTAAGTGCAGAGGAAGTCAATGACGAGGTTTTAACAGAAACGTTCCACCAAAGGTTCCCGAGGAAACCTCAGCCTATAGCAAGGTTTAGGAGGGAGTATTTCGGCACCACCGATGAGGAAGAGGAAATGGAAGGGTTCGCGGAGTCGGAGTTGGAAGATGGAGTGGACTCTGATGACGAAGAGTACCTAGAGAGTAGGAACAGCAACAAGTGGAAGGAAGTGTTCGCGACGTCGGAAGATGAGGGAGGTTCTTTCAGGGGTTTTACCTCCTCACCGCCAGTAGGAGAGGAGACGGGAGGGGGTGAAGGGGGCCCTGGAGGGGAGGTGGATGTCAGGGAACTGACATCTAAAGCGCCGCAGGTGCAAAGGCTCCCTGAGGTTGAGAGAGCAGTAGCAGCGGAAGAGGGAACCAGTAGAGGGCGAGCAAGAACTCCAAGGGAAAGTGAGTCGGAGGGATGGCTCAGAGACGCTTCAAGCGAAACCAGTGGGGAGGTCTCAGGACCTCCTATAGGGACACCCACACCTCGACGGAAACTGTCACGCCGAGAGGCCAGACGACGTGTTTCCGTTAAGGAGCTTTTATGTTGGAAACGTTTCCGAAAGCAGCCACTTTCGGATTCTACTAGTGATTGACGCAGCCATGCTGGAGGGGCTCCGTCACAGGCAGAGGTTTGAAAACCTGATCAAACTCTGAGGGACTTGCATTTTACGCACAAGCAGCTCATCGTCCCATCACAGGTACGTTCATACATATGTGGTGGGACTGTAAAAAAGTAAGGGGGTTCTGGGAAGCTATATACAACGAACTAAAGAAAATACTAAAATACAGTTTTGCTAAAAAACCAGAAACCTTCCTTCTAGGTATAACAAGAACGGATATAAGTAGGAGAGATCTTAAACTGTTTCAATATGCTACTGTCGCAGCAAGGACACTGCTAGCACAAAGGTGGAAACAAGAAACGGTTCCGACTTTAGAGGAATGGAGGTCAAAACTAATAGATTACGCAGAGTTAGACAAATTAACGGGGAAAATTAGATACAAAAAGGACCAGAATTTTATTGAGGACTGGGGGAAATTTACAGAGTATTTGGAAAGTATATGTGAGGATAGTACAACGCTAGCGTGTTTTAAAGAGGCTTTGTGAAAGTAGAAGGAGTATTGTCAAAAGGCAAGCAAAGATAGAAACATAATACTTAATGGCAATATAAAATTAAGGAATGTGAAGAGAGGATTGGAAATACGAAAGATTGTCAGAAAGGTTGGGGGAGGTCCAAGTAAGGCTAAATATGTGATATATAAATGGATTTGTTTATTGCTTTTTATGGAAAACTTTAATAAAAATTTATATATTAAAAAAAAAAGAAAGAAGATTCCACCTAAACATTAGGAAGAACTTCCTGACAGTAAGAGCCGTTCGACAGTGGAATTTGCTGCCAAGGAGTGTGGTGGAGTCTCCTTCTTTGAAGGTCTTTAAGCAGAGGCTTGACAACCATATGTCAGGAGTGCTCTGATGGTGTTTCCTGCTTGGCAGGGGGTTGGACTCGATGGCCCTTGTGGTCTCTTCCAACTCTATGATTCTATGAGAGAGGTGAATATGTACAGTCACTCAAGCGTAACTGTGAGCATTCACTTGGTGTTGTGCTCCTGCAACATGAGGAAATACAGTGGTACTTTGGTTTGCATACGTCTTACAAACATGTCAAACCCAGAAGCACGTGTCCCAGTTTGCAACCTTTTTTTGGATTACAACCCATTATTTTGGATTACGAACAAAAAATTTTTGGAGGCGCCATTGGCGGAAGCACGCCTTGGGTTGCAACCTGTTTTGGTTTACAAACAGACCTCCAGAACAGATTATGGTTGTAAACCAAGGTACCACTGTAGATATATATTTCTTGTTGTAGATTCAGCTGCGGTTGTCAGCATCCACATATAAACAAGGACAAATTTAAGATTCACTGAAACATCCATCAAAGCCACTCACATCCATCACCTTCCTTCCCTCAGTTGTTCATGGTACGTTTCCCTTTTAAGACCCTCGTTACAGCTCTGAGTTAATTTGGTCAGGTGTCAAATTCAGGCAAGCAGGATATTTGACCAGTGACCATTCCCAAAGCTTGTCTTTCATCAGAATCCACAGCAGGTAAGCAAGCGTCTCCTCTGGCCTCCTTCGGAAGATTTTGTTTTGACATCTGAGGTGGCCCAGATCACGGGTGGAACGAACATACAGCACCCTCAGTTTAGAGGCTTGTCAACTATACAACCACTGGGTGTGTCCATGGAGTAGAGGAGACCTCTTAAATCATTTAAGTCCTCCCTCCCTTGTTACTCTCTTTTGCTATAGGATTCGGGTCCTATTCAGGCAAGCCAAAACTCCCCTCCTCTTTCCCTTGCTAACTCCAGTTCACCCTGGAATTGTCCCCTCTTTGTGCCTTCCCCACCTTTCCAGTCCTTTCTCCCTTTGGACCCTCCTTTCCCTGTTATTCTGCTCTCCTTCTCTGTCCACCTTTCCTTCTCCGCCTCCTAGCCATTCTCATGGCATCAGCTGCAGTTTATATGAAGCAACGTGAACACCTTGCTCTTTCCCTACTTCTCAGCTGAGATGCAGTGTGTCTCTAAGCTACCGTATTTTTTGCTCTATAAGACGCACTTTTCCCCCTTCAAAAATTAAGGGGAAATGTGTGTGCATCTTATGGAGCAAATGCAGGCTCCTTGGCTTCAGCGATAGCAACGCGAAGCCTCCGAAGCGCAGAGGGAGAACTCCCCCCCGCACTCCGGAGGCTTCGCGTTGCTTTCACTGAAGCTGCCTGAAGCCCCCGGAGCGCAGCGCGAACTCCCACTGCTCTCCAAGGGCTTTGGGCAACTATCCAAGGGCTTTGGGAGTTCCTGCTGCATTCCGAAGGCTTGCGGATAGCTGCCTGAAGCCTGGAGAGCGAGAGGGGTCGGTGCACACCGATCCCTCTTGCTCTCCAGACTTCGCTTCGCTGGAGAGGCGCTGCACAGTTTTCCCTCTCTGCGCAGCGCCCCTTCAGCGAAGCGAGAGGAGAAATGGAAGGGGCTCTGTTTCTCCTGCCGCTTCGCTGAAGGGGCGCTGAGCAGAGAGGGGGAGAATTTTTCACTCCCTGTTCTCCCCCTCCTATGGTCCGGTGCGTCCAATGGTCCGGTGCGTCCTATAGAGCGAAAAATACGGTACTTTCTGCCTGGCATGTGAGCTCTGAACAGCTGCCTCCTCTTCAGGATCTCACAGCCAGCCAGAACCAGTCCGCTTGCCCCCACGGCTGGAGCCTGACAATCCTCTCAGCCTTTCTCCCAGCTGACAATGTCATTTAGAACTTTTTCTGAAGCGTATGTCAAGGCACCCCCCTCTGGTACAAAAAATGGTGAATGGCAAATTTACAGAGCAACATTTGATATTATATTCAAGATTCATTATGATAAACCAACCCTTTTCACAGCTCCTTCACCAATGCGTTTCAGTTTGCGGACTTCTCTTTGCAGTGTTTCACAAGACAACCATGGTGAGCAGTTCTTCACTGTTCCTAATCTGAAGTAACCGTGCTGACAAGAGTCGTGTTCAGCGTCGGCCTGTCCATAGGAAGGATATATGTAGCTGAAATATTGATAGAGCAGCAAGTTCACAAGCAGCACAGCCAAAATCAGATACAAGACGGGAGGGATCAGCTTTTGCGTAAGATCAGTTTTCGTATCACACGATTTTTTCTCCATGTTGTAACAGTCATCTTTCAGATTTTCTGCAAGACATTAGAGTTATAAATTGTTACTTTAATTTAGCAATTCTGGGGGAGGGACAGTTGAGATACACTTCTAGAGGGCGGGGGGAGATTCCAACACAGTCAAACTCTCCTAACTTTACATAGCAATACTACAAACAGGCATTAAACATGAAACATGCTACTAGCAGATTCATAGCTCTGCTAAACATTGTGATGGTTTCCTACCATAGATTGAGATCCAGCAAACAGCTTTACAGACACAGAAAGAGAAAGAGAAAGCATGCAGTGGGCAATATGATTTGGATCTAGGAAAGAAGTCTAGTCTTTTCAGGGATTGCCATTAGGACCAATAAGTGTTTGGACCAAAAATACTAGTAATTTAAGAATCACTTGTTTTCACAAAAGCACTTGGTAATAAGACAATATTGTGGGCCCCTGATGAAAACCAGTTACTCATCATGGGTAAGGTAAAGGTAAAGGGACCCCTGATCATTAGGTCCAGTCGTGGCCGACTTGGGGTTGCGGCGCTCATCTCGCTTTATTGGCCGAGGGAGCTTCTGGGTCATGTGGCCAGCATGACTAAGCCACTTCTGGCGAACCAGAGCAGCGCACGGAAACACCATTTACCTTCCCGCTGGAGTGGTACCTATTTATCTACTTGCACTTTGACATGCTTTCGAACTGCAAGGTGGGCAGGAGCAGGGACCAAGCAACGGGAGCTCACCCCGTCGCAGGGATTCAAACCGCTGACCTTCTAATCAGCAAGTCCTAGACTCTGTGGTTTAACCCACAGCGCCACCTGCGTCCCATACTCATCATGGGTACCATTCATTAATTTCAGTGGGAGATCTCTATGGGGCAATCATATACCCGTAGGAATATGGAAGATCAATGGAGTTCAGCAGGCATTATTTCTAGTAAGTTTGCAGAGAACTGCAGCCTTAAGCCTGTAACTAACTCTCCCTCTGAAAATAAAGAGACTTAGAATTTTTTTTAATTGGTATACAGCAATTGTAGGGAAAACCTATAGGTGGAATGCAAAACATCTATAAAATGAACACCACATAGTATCTGTTTTTTACTATTATTATTATTAATAAATTTTTATAACACCCTTCATCCAAAATTCATAGGGCAATTCACAACTTAAAAATACAAAATGAGAACCCAAAATACATAATAAAAACAAAAAGAAACAAATAATTCTCATCCCACAAACACATTTAAAATTATACAGAATGTTACATCAGCCAACGACCTGGTTAAAGCGAAACATTTTCACCTGGCGCCTAATGATATGTAATGAAGGCGCCAAGCGAGCCTCCCTGGGGAGAGAGTGTTCCACAAATGGGAAGCCCGTTCTCATGTTACTAGACTCTGGACCTCTTGTGGAGGTGGTAGACGAAGAAGGATCTCAGATTATGATCACAGGGTCTGGGTTGGTTCATATAGAACTAAATGCCTCAGTTATGTTGAAAACATTGTACTTTTTACTAACCAAGACCCCCCCAAAGATCTCTCTCACACACATAACTATATACACACACTAAAATCTTGCAATTAAAATGGGTCTATGGTTTTTCTTTATAGCTTTTACTTTAATTAACTTTTAAAAAATCTAATACAGTATCTCATATTTAAACACAAGTAATGTATCATGTATGATAATCAATTTAATACAGAATAACTACTAAATAAGAAAGTATTTATAATATAATTTTAAAAATGAATATTAAAAAATTCCCCAGTACTCTTTTGATAAATTTCCTTTTTCCAAATCAAAGACTGTTTTGCTTTCTCCTTATTCCCCACTTATGTGTAATATGTGATACAGTATTTTTTATACTGAAATAACAAAACTAAAGGAGGCATAAATTAACTCCCACAATTATATCTTATGCTTTGTAATATTAGAAATAGTATTGCACCTCAAAATGTGCGAGTGCATAAATCCTGAATTTATCCCAGAAGCCTAATAATTTGCCTGAGTGTTCTAGCTAGATTTTCAGCCATGTTGCATGGCAAAAAGTCACAGCCTTAAACGAACGGAGACAGTAAAACACAAGGAATGTATTTTCAGATTTTCTAATTCAGTGTTTTAACAAGCTTTTGGGAACTGACACTTTTAATGAAAGAGCTTGTGCCATATTCGGTTTGTGTGTTTTTTTGTAATTATCTGTATGCTTTTATATATAGTTTTTATTCTACCAGTGTTTAATTGTTTTTAATGATTCCCCCACTGTTTTTAACTGTTCTTAATTATATCTGTAAGCAGCCTTGCGTCCGTTAGGGGGAAAGGCGGGTTATAAATAAATGTATAACAACAACTGAACATTTGTTTAAAGTATTGCAGGCTTTTTTCATTCATGTCTTGATTATAGGAAGCCTGTCTTCTCGTAGATCGATTAGCAGGCATAGGAAAACTCTGGCCCTCCAGATGTTTTTGGCCTACACCTCCTATGATCCCTAGCTAACAGGACCAGTGGTCAGGGATAATGGGAATTGTAGTCCCAAAACATCTGGAGGGCCGGAGTTTGCCTATGCCTGGAATAAGGTTAAAATTTGGATACTTCCAAACAAAGAGGAAGCAGCAGATCCAGACAGGAGAAAAAGACTGAAAATCGTTTCAAGATCTCAGCATCACCTCGCAATAATTTCTGCTATCCAGCAGCAACCTCGGTTGCGCCTAACTCTGCTCAAACTCTGCTTGCTGCTCAAAGAAACGACGCTTACCTTACCCTGGGCTATTGTGCATCACTCTCATCAGCTGGCAGCCGCCATGACAGTGCCAACACCACCTGACATGAGTCACGTGACGCGTTCCCTGTTTTGCACATAGAGATAATAGGGCAGAGTTGAATTTGGAATCGTCAGTTCACAGCCTCGGGAAAGAGCAAAGCTAAAGAGATTGAGTTGAATGGGGAAGAAATTGTGCTTGCATTTAACAATTGCTGCTGGTGTTAGGGGGACAGTGAGGGAAATAACCAGGTTTACATTGGCTGCAACATTAGATGTGCTTTTAATTAAGTGTATTTTGCCTGATTTCTGAGGTGAGGAGGCTCCCGTTGCTCGGTCTCTGCTCCTGCCAACCTAGCAGTTCGAAAGCACGTCAAAGTGCAAGTAGATAAATAGGTACCACTATGGCGGGAAGGTAAAAGGCATTTCCGTGCACTGCTCTGGTTCGCCAGAAGCGGCTTAGTCATGCTGGCCACATGACCCGGAAAAACTGTCTGCGGACAAACGTGAGCTTCCTCGGCCAGTAAAGCTAGATGAGCGCCGCAACCCCAGAGTCGTCTGCGACTGGACTTAACTGTCAGGGGTCCTTTACCTTTAGCTTTTTAAACATGTGAGCAGTGCAAGCGAAATGGATTTACTTGACATTCAACTGTGTTTTGTTTTATTGATAGTTTTCTGCAGGCTGCATAGTATTACAACCACAGAATCATAAAACTTTAAAGTTGGAAGGGAAGAAGAAGAAGAGATTGGATTTGATATCCTGCTTTATCACTACCCAAAGGAGTCTCAAAGCGGCTCACAATCTCCTTTCCCTTCCTCCCCCACAACAAACACTCCGTGAGGTGAGTGAGGCTGAGAGACTTCAGAGAAGTGTGACGGGCCCAAGGTCACCCAGCAGCTGCATGTGGAGGAGCGGAGACGCGAACCCGGTTCCCCTGATTACGAGACTACCTCTCTTAACCACTACACCACACTGGCTCTCAGGGACCAGTCATCTAATCCAAACCTCTGCAATACCGGAATCCTGCCCACAGATATCCCTGGGTGTGATTGAACCATCAACCTTCTGGTTAGCAGCAAGGCATACTGATGCATTGCACCACAGTAGAAATGTGCATAAAGGTAAAGGTAAAGGGACCCCTGACCATTAGGTCCAGTCGTGGCCGACTCTGGGGTTGCGGCGCTCATCTCGCTTTATTGGTCGAGGGAGCCAGCGTACACCTTCTGGGTCATGTGGCCAGCATGACTAAGCCGCTTATGGCGAACCAGAGCAGCACACAGAAACGCCATTTACCTTCCTGCTGGAGTGGTACCTATTTATCTACTTGCACTTCGACGTGCTTTCGAACTGCTAGGTTGGCAGGATCTGGGACCGAGCAGCGGGAGCTCACCCCGTTGCGGGGATTCGAACCGCCGACCTTCTGATCAGCAAGCCCTAGGCTCTGTGGTTTAGACCACAGCACCACCCGCGTCCCAGAAATGTGCATATGCAGCCCTTTATTTTGCCAATAAATATCAAATCAGTACACTTCCAGATACTAGCTTATTGAGAAATTGTTTCTGCTCATGCAAGTTTTTTGCAGCACTCACACGACAGCATCAAAATGCCTGTTCATACTTTTATAAATCTGCAGTCTCTGCTGCTGTGGAATCTCTTTGATGCATTTCTTTATTTGGCAGGCAGTTTGTCATGTGTGGCGACATTCTGATAGATGTGGCTTCTTCCAGACTTCTACTTCAGCTTGCTCCTCACTTGAGCACAACTTCGGCATTTTGTTTCTGCCAGTGGCCCAGGTGATACAATTGTGCTCATTTACACCAACTTTCAAAGGCATGTTGGAATCTCAGCAACTTGGAAACTCTAAATTCAGTACGTACATCTGACTCTGCGGCGAAAACAGAGACGTCTTATGCAAGACCTTTCTGTCAATCTTTCGCAAGCCTTACTCAGGCAAATATACAGTAACACTTGTGCAAGACGTCAGTATTTTTTTAAAAAAATGGAAATGAATAATGTCCCTGGACCTGCAAGAAGGAAGAAATAATAAAAAACAAGCTTCCGTTTTGTCCGATGTAAACATGTACACTTCCTGGACATTTTTTTTAAAAGGAACACACAGAGAAATATCTGCATGCAATTTCCAGAAAAGCAAAAGACAGTGGAGAGCGTGGGAGTGTGAACAGCAAGCAGTGGATTAGCAATTAATAACCAGGATTGAAAAAAGGGGAATGTGTGGAAGCCAATGTGCCAAACATGCAAAGAGAGAAATAGGATCTGAATGGTTCGTTCACAATATTATTATAACAACAACATCAACAATAATAAATTTGCTTTTTATACCTTGCCCATCTGCTTGGGTTTCTCTAGCCACTCTTGGCAGCTTACAGCACTTACAGCTCTCTGTCTGGGAGCATCCCATTGATTGTTCTTAAAAGACTTTAGAGTTATATCTGCAAGTCACAGACCCTGGCCACCCAAATATATAACACAGTGACAGTAACTTCAGTCTTACTGAAGTGAAACAGGGAATGGGGACAACACTGCCAAATTCACTGTTAATGATCCGGTCCTGATTTCGTACATTTTGTCTTAAGCAGTCATCATTTTATCTTTCTTTTTCTTTTTTTTTTTAAAAAGATTTTTATTAAAGTTTCCAACATTTTATAAAAACAAAACTAAACAATACAATAATGGAAACAAAAAATAAAAATAAAAACACGTATAATTTCAGTCCCTTATTTTCTTATAACTTTCTTCCCCGACTTCCTCGTACCTCCCCTTTCTGTATTCCAATTTCTAATTTATTAATTCAGCAAATCCTTTCCCTTATTTTTCAATTAATTTTAAATCTCTCTTTTCTTTTACTTATCCATTACAGCTGGAAACCACTTAATTTCTAAACCAACGTCATTCTAACATTCATTAATTTTACAGTATTTCTTAAGATAGTCCTTGAATTTCTTCCAATCTTCTTCCGCTGTCTCTCTCCCCTGGTCTCGGATTCTGCCAGTCATCTCTGCCAGTCCCATATAATCTATCACCTTCATCTGCCATTCTTCCAAGGTGGGTAGGTCTTGTGTCTTCCAATACTTTGCGATGGGTATTCTTGCTGCTGTTGTTGCATACATAAAAAAAGTTCTATCCTTCTTTGGCACCAATTGGCCGACAATGCCCAAGAGAAAGGCCTCTGGTTTCTTCAGAAAGGTATATTTAAATACCTTTTTCAGTTCATTATATATCATTTCCCAGAACGCCTTAATCTTTGGGCACGTCCACCAAAGGTGAAAGAAAGTACCTTCAGTCTCTTTACATTTCCAACATTTGTTGTCAGGCAAGTGATAAATTTTTGCAAGCTTGACTGGGGTCATGTACCACCTATAAATCATTTTCATAATATTCTCTCTTAAGGCATTACATGCCGTAAATTTCATGCCGGTGGTCCACAACTTTTCCCAGTCAGCAAACATAATGTTATGACCAATATCTTGTGCCCACTTAATCATGGCTGATTTCACCGTTTCATCCTGTGTATTCCATTTCAACATCATTTTATCTTTCTAATACAAGTTATTCACACAGCATTCAACTGCCAACTTTTCTAGTTTGCTTGAAGCAGGTTTGAGGGGAAAAGCATGAAACAGCGGTATTTTCCAAGGAACTACAGGACTGACGCAAACGTGTCGATGTGTCTACAAAAATTAGCAGAGGGTGAGCACTGGGTGTAGACCAAGCAGTAATATGCGAATATAATCTCAATTCAAAAATGAGAGAGATTGCACGCTGGTTATGCCCCACCCAGGTGCTACAGGATTTCTTCACCTAAGAGTAAGGTGCAGCGATCGTTGCTTTGCAGGCTAAGGTACATTCCATGAGATTTCACTGACACCAATTACACTGCCAACAAAACTCTATGGAAAAAGTACCGGTAAATCCAGTCCATTGAGTTGCTAAATGTACAGGCTTGATCAGTACAGATTTAGGATTTTTTGCAAATGTAGCATCTAGAGCACATTATCTGAAGCGAAATAAAAAAGAAAATGGCAAGTATTTAAGCATTTTCCGGGTAAAAGATGAGCCACTGACTCAATACTGCCATCTCCACAGGGACATAAGCCTTTTTCCAGCAGATTTTTTTTGAATCGACCCTCAAGTGCAGCCGAAGTCAGTATATTCCGTCTTGCGAAAGCGCATCTGTACTTTGGAACTGTTACAATTTTGCAAACAGGGTGCCGATGTGTCAAAACAACTAGGTGGAAAATAACCACACCAGGGGCTAAATTTCCTTATTGCGGCTAAATTATTCTGTTGCTCGATATCATAGAGGCACCGTCCGATTAAATTATTCGCTTTACTGAAGGTATCTAAAGCCATTTGCACATGCAGAATATTAGCACCCTATATATAGAAATGAGCAAACCAGTTGATATTTTAGGGAGCAGGCTAGCAGGTGGGGCCCATGACTTACATATCATAGGAGCCTACACAACACAAAACACTGTTGCTGTATGTAGGTTTCATCTTATTTGTTTTTTTGTCTTATATTTTGGAAATGTACATCCAGTTGTTTTTTCCCCTTTAGTTTTTTTGGAGGCCCCCAAGAGAGTGGGGCCCTAAGCCAGGCATAGGCAAACTCAGGCCTCCAGCTGTTTTGGGACTAAAATTCCCACCATCCCAGACCACTGGTCCTGCTAGCCAGGGATAATGGGAGTTGTAGTCCCCAAACATCTGGAGGGCCAAGTTTGCCTGTGCCTGTCCTAAGCTATACCTCGGGCTTCCTCAACGGCCCTCCAGGTGTTTTTTTGGCCTACAACTCCCATGATCCCTAGCTAGCAGGACCAGTGGTCAGAGATGCTGGGAATTGTAGTCTCAAAACATCTGGAAGGCCAAGTTTGCCTGCGCCTGTCCTAAGCTATAGCTCAGGCTTCCTCAACGGCCCTCCAGGTGTTTTTTTGGCCTACAACTCCCATGATCCCTAGCTAACAGGACCAGCGGTCAGGGATGATGGGAGTTGTAGTCCCAAAGCATCTGAACGCCCAAGTCTGCCTGTGCCTGCCCTAAGCTATACCTCAGGCTTCCTCAACAACCCTCCAGATGTTTTCGGCCTACAACTCCCATGATCCCTAGCTAGCAGGACCAATGGTCAGGGATGCTGGGAATTCTAGTCTCAAAGCATCTGAAGGCCCAAGTATGCCTATGCCTACCCTAAGCTATAGCTCAGGCTTCCTCAACAACCCTCCAGGTGTTTCGAGACTACAACTCCCATGATCCCTATCTAGCAGGACCAGTGATCAGGGATGATGGGAGTTGTAGTCCCCAAACATCTGAAGGCCCAAGTCTGCCTGTGCCTGTCCTAAGCTATACCTCAGGCTTCCTCAATGGCTCTCCAGCTGTTTTCGGCCTACAACTCCCATGATCCCTAGCTAGCAGGACCAGGTCAGGGATGCTGGGAACTGTAGTCTCAAAACAGCTGGAGGGCCGAGTTTGCCTATGCCTGCCCTAAGCTATAGCTCAGGCTTCCTCAGCCCTCCAGGTGTTTCGAGACTACAACTCCCATGATCCCTAGCCAGCAGGACCAGTGGTTAGAGATGCTGGGAATTGTAGTCTCAAAACATCTGAACGCCCAAGTCTGCCTGTGCCTGCCCTAAGCTATACCTCAGGCTTCCTCAATGGCCCTCCAGCTGTTTTCGGCCTACAACTCCCATGATCCCTAGCTAGCAGGACCAGTGGTCAGGGATGCTGGGAATTGTAGTCTCAAAGCATCTGAAGGCCCAAGTATGCCTATGCCTACCCGGCCTAAGCTATAGCTCAGGCTTCCTCAACAACCCTCCAGGTGTTTTGAGACTACAACTCCCATGATCCCTAGCTAGCAGGACCAGTGGTCAGGGATGATGGGAGTTGTAGTCCCCAAACATCTAGAGGGCCGAGTTGGCCTACGCCTGCCCTAAACTATAATATAGCTCGTTTAGCTTATACTGTGTACATTGCCTGGCTGAGGCAAAGGGGACAGGCGGGGCGGCGATGGCCAACCGGCGGCGGCCGTTTTCCTGAGGGGAAAAAGAGGAGGAGGAACCGGGAAGCCGCCGCCTCTCCTCCTGCTCCTCCTTCTCCTCACGGAGGGCGGCCGGCGCAGGGCCCGTCCCTCGTCGACGGCCGTGCGGCTTCGACAGCGGCAGGGATGGCGTCGCTGAGGCCGGGCGGCTGGGGCCAGCGGGCCTCCTCCCTCGGCGGGCCGCTCCTGGCGCTGCTCATGCTGGGCTTGGCGCAGCCCCACCACACGCAACACCACGGTAAGCGCCGCCGCCGCCGCCGCCTTCCCTCAGTCCTCCGTCCCTCCAGCTCCTCTCTCGCTTCGGGGTTTTGTTTTCCTCAAACACCCCCCCCCCCCGTTTTTATTATGCATATTTTCACCTCGTATTTTTATTTTTATTATGCATGTTTCCATCTCGTATTTTTATTTTTATTATGCATGTTTCCATCTCGTATTTTTATTTTTATTATGCATGTTTCCATCTCGTATTTTTATTTTTATTTTTATTATGCATGTTTCCATCTCGTATTTTTATTTTTATTTTTATTATGCATGTTTCCATCTCGTATTTTTATTTTTATTTTTATTATGCATGTTTCCATCTCGTATTTTTATTTTTATTTTTATTATGCATGTTTTCACCTCGTATTTTTATTTTTATTATGCATGTTTCCATCTCGTATTTTTATTTTTTAATGGCGCGGCTGAAGGGCTTGTTATGCAAAGTTAGTCATTAATGCTAAAGTTAAAGGCACGGATTTTTTTGAGAGGGGGGTGGAAAGGAAAACTGGGGTGGCGCCATTGAAAAGCGTTTCGCGTGCCCCGCTTTGCTCTCAGGGGGAAAGGTAGGTGGTCGGCGCTGCTTATAGGTTTTTAAAATTGCATTTATATGCCACTTTTCCCCCTCCCAGGAAGCTCAGGGGTGGTGTACATGGTCCTGGGTGTGGCGGGGTGATGGTGGTTGAGGGGACAATTCAAGTAAATAAATAAAAATCAAAGTTAAGAAACTGGAGATTTTGGCAGGTTTTCCTGAGCCCTTGGGGTCAAAAGAGAGTGCTGTGTTTTCCCATGTATGAGACTATATTTTTTAACCAAAAATTGTAAGTTTGAAATTGAGGGTCGCCTTATACATGGAATATTGAAAATATTTATTTCCTAATTTGGGGCTCAAAAAATAAGAGTCGTCTTATATACGGGGGCGGCTTCTATAGTGGTACCTCTAATTACGGTCACCTCCGGTTATGTATGCTTCGGGATACATGCATGGCAAACCCAGAAGTATATTCCCAGGTTTCGCCGCACGCGCAGAAGCACTAAACCATGCGCAGAAGCGGCACCTCTGGTTGCAAATTCCTCAGGATCCGACCCAAGCACTGGAACGGATCCCGTGCCCAACCGGAGGTACCATTGTACAGTCATACCTCGGGTTGAATGTGCTTTGGGATGAGTGTGTTCAAGTTGCGCTCCGTGGCAACCCGGAAGTAACGAAGCACATTACTTCTGGGTTTCGCCGCTTGCGCATGCGCAGACGCTCAAAATGACACCATGCGCAGAAGCGGCGAAAAGCGATGTGCGCTTGCGCAGATGTGCCGTCGCTGGTTACTTTCGCTTCTAGATGCAAACGGTGATCCGGAACGGATCCCGTTCGCATCTAGAGGTACCACTGTACACAGAAATATATGGTACAGTGGTACCTCAGTTTACGAACAGCCCTGCTTACGAACTATTCAGTTTATGAACTCCACAAAACTGGAAGTAGTTTCCCGGTTTGCAAACTTTACCTCGGTCTACAAACAAATGGTGGAAGGGCACTGGCAGTGTGAGACCTCATTAGGGAAAGCGCGCCTCTGTTTAAGAAGGGTTTCGGTTTAAGAACGGACTTCTGGAATGGATTAAGTTCGTAAACCGAGGTACCACTGTAATTTAAAACAACGGTTGTTGAGGCACATCCTTCCCAATCTGCTAGACAGAGCCAGGCAGAGGATGACAGGTGGGTCTCCTGCCACCCCCCCAAAAATAAATCCTGCCTACACCCATGTACATTCCCCCCACATCCCCACCCTGCTTCACCCTCACAACAGCCCTGTGAGGCAGGTTGGAGCTGAGAGACAGGCCCAAGGCCACTTCATGGATTAGTGAGGGATTTGAATCCTGATCTCATTCCCACCTGCCTCAACCTTGGGGTCTCTTTAGTCCAGTGCTCTAACAATTGCACCACACTAGTGCTCTGGTTGCACTGCCCTGGGAACAGGTCGTTGGACTCAGCTGGCCTTTGCTGGAACGATTCAGCAAGGCTTAAAAAAAGAAAATATTATTACAGTCTTGTTTGTCTTCCATTTAAAAACCACGGAAGTACAGCTCGCGAAAGACAAAACGGACCAAATTAAAATAAAAAGCTGCAAGCTGTAAAATATGCTTTAACCTAGCTTTTAAAACGGAAAGCTGCCACCGCCACCATCATCATCGTTTTGTTCTGCCTGCCACCCTTTCCCACAGTTTCAAGGCGGCTCACAGATCTGCGTAACCACGAATGTGACAGAAGCCATAAATAATAAATAAAATTGCGTCAGCAAGAATGCAACCAAACGGAACAATTTGCACATGAATCATAGGAAGAGCGAAAAATAAAGATACCCAAAATTAATACTGTATCAGTGGTGGCAACAACATCTCCCCTCCCCTGACACAAACAAAACCCCAGCCCAAGACCCAGAACAATATTCCACCCAACCAAATAAGATACTTTGGGGTGTGTGAAGCTTTAAATATCATCATATTTAACCCACTTCCCCATCGAATATTCCCACGCTACTTGGATTTCAAAAAGTTTTGCAATGTCTCCCTAGATTGACTCATCAGCCTGACAGATGTTAAAAAATGATAATTTCCACCCTTTATTGGGCAAGGTGGTAGAGAGGGCGGTGGAAGAGCTACTGGATTATACGAATTGCCTGGATCCTTTTCACGATCTGGATTCAGGCACGGTTCAGGGATTAAATCAGCCTTGGTCAGCCTTATGGGTGGCCTGTATCAGGGATAAGCCAGGGGATGTCACAGACTGTGGTATACACTTGTGGGATGTGTATTAGGGACAATCTTTCACAGTGCTTCCGCTCCTACCAAGAAGGTCTTGTCTGGAAAGTAGCAATGGGAGACTGTTTCAACTGCATGGACTTTGTGCTGCAGTGTAAGATAAAGGTAAAGGGACCCCTGACCATTAGGTCCAGTCGTGGCTGACTCTGGGGTTGCGGCGCTCATCTCGCTTTATTAGCCAAGGGAGCTGACGTACGTCTTCCGGGTCATGTGGCCAGCATGACTAAGCCGCTTCTGGCGAACCAGAGCAGCGCATGAAAATGCCGTTTACCTATGCGGTACCTATTTATCTACTTGCACTTTGACGTGCTTTCGAACTGCTAGGTTGGCAGGAGCAGGGACTGAGCAACAGGAGCTCACCCCGTTGCGGGGATTCGAACCGCCGACCTTCTGATCGGCAAGTCCCAGGCTCTGTGGTTTAACCCACAGCGCCACCTGCGTCCTCTGCTGCAGTGTACCACAAGGTAAAATTTCCTCCCCAATGCTGGTTTTAAAAGCCTCTGGGTGCAACCATTAGGAGTTTTGGGGCAGTTGCCTGTTCTGGGTGGAGTTGCACTCCTTCCGAAAGAACAGGTGCAGAGTTTAGGGGTGCTCCTGGATTCGTCTCTGTCTCTGGAAACCTCTGGTGGCCTCAGTGGCTAGGAGTGCCTTCTAACAGCTATGGCTGGTATGTCAGCTGCAGCTGTTCTTGAACAGTTATGGTCTAGCCCTAATGATCCATGCATGGGTGACTTCAAAGCTCAAGCCTTGCAGTGCTTATTGCAGTGCACTCTATGTAGAGGCTTCAGCTGGTGCAAAACACTTCAGCTAGACTGTTGATAGGAACATACTATCACTAGCACATAACTCCAGTGTCCAAAATTCTGTACTGACTGCACATGCGCTCCTAGGTTCAGGGGTCTTGTACTAATTTACAAGGCCCTTTACAATTTGGGCCCAGGATACCTGAAAGACTGCCTAATCCTCTATAAACCTGCCTGATCACTGAGGTCATTTTCAGTGGTTTCCCATGGCTCGATACATAGCTCATATGCCCTAGGAGTTATGCATTTAGCATTGCAGGCTTAGTTCCTTTCTGAACTTCTGGCACATACTGAACACATTTTTATCCCAGCACGCATTCTAATTGAAGTTTGGTTTTATAGTGATTTTCATTTTTCATATTTTATCTTTGTAAACTGCTCAGAGGCTATTGCACTTAAGCGACATGGTTTAAAACAAACAAATCCTAAGGTTTCTGCCAGGGACCATCCCCACAAGTGTCTAGCTAGACAGGTTTCTCAATGGAAAAGCATTTTTTCACACTTTATTTATTCAAAAGGCTACACCCCATCCTTGTGCACATGCATTTCTCAAGGAAGCTTACAGCCATTAAAGTGTCATAGGCTTTATAAAAAATATGAAATCGAAACAGGCTCAGCCAAATTCATTGTACAGTATAAAGGTATCTACCCAGCAATACAAAAGTGTGCTGGAACAGAAAAGTATTCGCCAAACAGCAGAAGGCAACAAGGGATCAGGGCCACTTGGCCATTAGTTTCTCTTTTAAAAAGATTAGCCCGTGCTTAGAGGCCCCTAGCCCAAAGGACATGACATAGCCCAGTGGTCAAGCATATGTTTTGCATTCATTAGCCTGTAGTCACAGTCCCTGGCATTGTGTTTGATTGTTGATGTAAAAATATATTTTTGGAGCATGATTATTTGAGTTTGTCATTTCTAAAGATTAGCCATTATAGTCTTCTACGATCAGCATTTTTACCTGTTTGGCAAATACATCAATTCCCAAAACAAAGGCAAGTCATGACCCATAGCCATGTTTGGGGGTGTCAGTGAGAAAGGCAAAAGCCAGTAGCAGTCCAATATCACACTCACTCCAGGATGTTCACAACAAAGCAACAAGACATACCAAAGAGCTGGAGTAAAGAAATTGTTCCAGTATCTCTGCAGTGACTGAATGCTTATGTGCAGCAGCCTTATAAGCCCCCCTCCTAGGCACAGCTGTTGGACATATGAGCTAACCAAGGATTTGGGTCTACTTGTGAGGAAACTGCTATGCTTGAGTAGCCCATTACTTCTGTGGACTAAGCCAGGCACTATGGTGTCTGGCCACAGCCTGGTACTGCACCTTCATGTGCTGACATCCTCTTGGGCTTGGAGGTGATTTGGCTTCTATCTCTGCCTCTGAGCCCATTTGCAAAGGTGTTTGGAGTTTATATGATGCCTCCGAGTATGTAATCTGGAAAGAATCTGTCTTTGCAGAATTCCCAGTTCATCAGCAACACTGGCTAAACGGTGAAGCTTTCTCTCCATGCTTTATCTCTCACAGACATATCCAGAAGACAACCCTGGGATCTGAAAATTGACCAGGCTTTGCTACAAATTCATAATGAGTTGGTTGGTGAGAACTTAAACATCTCCTGGATCTCAGATTATTGCTACCAGGTAATTCATACTCATTGATGGGTAAAGGTAAAGGTACCCCTGCCCGTACGGGCCAGTCGTGTCCGACTCTAGGGTTGTGCGCCCATCTCACTTAAGAGGCCGGGGGCCAGCGCTGTCCGGAGACACTTCCGGGTCACGTGGCCAGCGTGACGAAGCTGCTCTGGCGAGCCGGCACCAGCGCCGCACACGGAAACGCCGTTTACCTTCCCGCTATAAAGCGGTACCTATTTATCTACTTGCACTTAGGGGTGCTTTCAAACTGCTAGGTGGGCAGGAGCTGGGACCGAAAGACGGGAGCTCACCCCGCCGCGGGGATTCGAACCGCCAACCATGCGATCGGCAAACCCTAGGTGCTGAGGTTTTACCCACAGCGCCACCCGCGTCCCTTCATTGATGGGTAGGTGGGAGTTATTGAATGCCGCCCTAAAACTTTCACAGTCAGAAAGCAATGATGCAGTATAGTTTAATACGTCATTATTTTCCAGAATCTGACATTTCTCCCTTGGGAAAGGAGGACTGGGACTTAGGACCATGAAAATTAAGAGGGGCCCTCCAGGACTCACGGGTGTGGAAGAGCACTCCTGTCATGTGCAATTTAACAAAATATCTTCACGGTAAAGGGAAGAAACACACAGAAGAAGCCAGATTTTGGCATTATTGCCTATAGTTGGCTCATTATAGCCATTATAGTCATTATAGCCATGCAGAAGCCTAGTCTCAGCTCAGTAGTTAAGACCATGGAAGTATGGGTACTTTCCAGAATTGTTCCTGATTTGCAAAATAAAAACTGGGCAAAGAAACATGGTTATAGGCTAGAATGGCATGGGAGGGTGCTTACTCAGGAAATTGACACTGAGAACTGAAATGGTTTAGTTTTCTATCCACTCCTGTGTCTGTGGCCTGCTAATGTGCTGGAGGAAGAGCGATGGGTAAAACCACAGTTTGTTGATTTAGAGGTTGTGGCAAACCACAGTTAAGCTTTGTAAACCATGATCCATGTCTGAACTGAGCATGAATGCTGATATATTTTCAGTGGAGAAAATTAGTTCTAGACTCTAACCCCAAGATAATGTACAAACAAACCAGTGGTGCTAATGCATATTTTATTTCAGCTAGTATAACTCTTAACATAGGAAACAGATCATGTAGTAGTTTGTCTGATAATCATTTCTTCTTTTTTTCAGAACAAACCACTACTTTCCTTTAGACCAGTGGTTCTCAACCTTTGGGTCCCCAGATGTTGTTGGACTTCAACTCCCATCATTCCTAGCCAGCATGATCAGTGGTCAGGGATGATGGGAGTTGTAGTCCAACAACATCTGGGGACCCACAGGTTGAGAACAACTGCTTTAGACCCTTCTATTTGTGTTATACAGTGGTACCTCTAGTTGCAGACACGATCCGTTCCGGGGTGCCATTCGCACCCCGAAAAGTCTACAACTAGAGTAGCGCTTCTGTGCAAGCGTGGAGGGCGATAGAGCACTTCTGCGCATGTGCGAAGCGCACAAAAGGCTTCTGCATGTGTATGCAGGGCGAAGCCTGGAAGTATACACTTCCTGGTTTGCCGCGTTCACAAGCTGAAAAGACACAACATTAACCTAACGCAACACGAGGTATGACTATTTCAAAGATGGTCTTTTTATTGTGTCTAGTTTTGGTCACTTCTATATCTTATTGTTGTTCATTTTCCCTTATTTTCCAGTGCTTGCCTCAGGAACTGATTTCCATCAACAAAACATCTGAAGAGCCTAGTATTAGCATTGCTGCTGTGGATTCTCAGCATGCAGTCACCCTGCTGGTCAGTAACACGAAAGACAACAAAGAAATTTGCAGGTCAGAGCCTTATTTTAGTGTACTGCTCCTTGAAATAGTTCACAGTTGCCAGCATCTGCAATGTCCCCATGACTCTGCTGTGGTTATTTATTTAGTGAAATGACAGGCTTTAATGAAAGTCCAGCAATATACTGTAATGTAAGCATAGTTCCATCAGTAACCATTATTGGAGAGTTTATGTAATTCTGCAGCAGCTGTAGCAGCAGAACTAGTATAAAATAAGCAGCACATAAGCGGCACACGAAACACTAAAAAACCATTCTACGTTCTAAATCTTAGGCTTAGTAAATGAATAAATGCTTAAGTCAAGGAAGAACTTAGCATATGAAGTTGAATGTATGTAAATACACCAAAAGCTTGAGGGAGAATTTCCTGAAGAAAGAAATTAAATTTTATAGCTTAATCTAAGAAGAAATGTAACATATGGACTTGAATGTTTATAAATATATCAAAACCGTGAGAGAGAGTTTACTGAAGAAGACTCTTCATGGGCGAAACAGGTGACAAACGCCAGCACCTTGTCTAACTCTTGTGCGTAAGTAACTTCACTGACACTTCGTTTGATCCAACTTACCTTTGTTGATATCTATAGGAGTCTGGCTAAAGGAACCTTTAAAGACTGAATCTTCCTTTTGGACACAGTTTGAATGAGTTTTCTGTTTGTGGCTTCTTTAGTAGATCTAGTACATAGCTCTCTCTGAAGGCTGGCGGGGGGCAAAAGTCTTTGTCCCCCCTGCCTGCCTTCCCAGGGGCTTTTAAATCGCCCCGGGACAGCGGAGAAGTCCTCCGCTGTCCCGGGGCGATTTTAAAATGCTGGCGGGTGGCAGCGAAGTCCTCCGCTGTCCTGGGGTTTTTAAAATGCTGGCGGGCGGCAGAAGCCTTCGCTGCCGCCCGCCAGCATTTTAAGATTGCCCCGGACAGCGGAGAAGTCCTCCGCTGTCCCGGGGTTTTTTAAAATGCTGGGGGTGGGAAGAAAAGCCCTTGTCCCCCCCCAGCCTTCAGAAGAGGTCGGGGGACAGACTGTCCCCGGACCTGGTCTGAAGGTGGTTTCCATAGGAAAGCATTGATTGATTTTCAATGCATTTCTATGGGAAACCGTGCTTCACAAGACGAAAAACTCGCAAGAAGAAAAAACTTGCGGAACGAATTAATTTCGTCTTGCGAGGCACCACTGTATAAGATTTAGAACCTAGAATGGTGTTTTAGTGTTTTGTGTGCTTCTTATGTGCTGCTTACTGTATACTAGTCTACTATGAGAACTGGCAGCATAGGTTCATTTCTTCAGAAGCAGCAGAACTAGCGTAGACAATCTGAATTCATAATGAGAGAAAAAGAAGTAGAAAATCAGCCTAGTGCTGAAGAACTTAGATGGGAGCATAGATAGAAGAGGCTGTAGAGGAGAAGAGTTGCATAATATCAGGAAAGTGAAGAGAGGTAAACAGAAAACAGAACTAAACCCAAAAGTTTTAGCAGATCCTCTAAGACTCTACTCTGCTGTCAGCTAAATGGGCACAGGTTCTAAACCGTTTGTTTTGTTTGTTCTGCAGGCCATGGGGTGGTGAGCACAGCAGGCATATTTAAAGCACTGTTTCTACACAACTTGTGATCATTGGATCAGCTGGCATCAGGGTGTGGGGGTGTGCATGCATCAAGTCATCACACAGCTACCTATAGCAGAGTGTTAGCACACCAGAAAACAGTGGGTCAGCTTTTAGGCCACGCTAACATGTAATTATTTAAATCCTGCTCTTCGAAGGTATCATACATACTGCATTGTGTCAGTGTGATTTCAGAGGTAGTTCTAATTTAAAAGTAACTTCCAGGATATTTTCCCTTTGCTGTTTGCAGGTTACATTATCATTTTGGAGAATTTGGAAACTATTCCCTAGTGGTTGGGAGTCTCCATGGCAGCATCCCGAAGATTTCATGCAATATAACTGTCAATCAGAGTCCTTCCAACAGCTACCTCCGTATGTTGCTTTATATGTTTATGCTTCAAAAAAAAAATTATTTAATCCCAAGTATCAAAACATACTAAAAAATAAAAATTGTACATTCTAATTTATACAGTGGAACCTCATGTTACGGACGGGATCCGTTCCGGAGGCCCGTCCATAACACGGAGCTGATGCAGGCTGAAGCGCCGCGTCTGCACATGCACACGGTGCGATTTAGTGCTTCTGCACATGCGCAAAGCACAATTTAGCAAGCGTGTGCGAGCGGCAAAACCCAGAAGTAACCCATTGCGGTACTTCTGGGTTGTCGCAGGATGCAACATGAAAACATGTAACCTGAAGTGGACGCAATATGAGGTTTGACTGTATGTATGGATGCCTCTGGGCAAATTAAGGTTAAGGAAAGGGCCGTAGCACTGTGGTGGAACATCTAGTTTAAATGCAGAAGATCTTAGGTTCAATTCTGGCATCTCCAGGTAGGGCAGCGAACGTCTGCTGTCTGAAGCACTGGAGAGCCCCTACCAGTCAATGTAGATTAGGGGTTCCAGAACCTTGGTCCGCAGACAGTAGCTTCATTCAGGTAGTCCATGGCATGTCTGCAAAAGCACAATTAAAAACCACACAGCATCTAGCACAGCACATTAAAATTGCTACAAGAGGCAGAAAAATCATTAAGTGGGCAATCCAGGACCCTTTATTAAAAAACTAGGGCTCATCTACTATCAGTGCCCCTGTTTGTATGCATATTTTTTTCAATTCAGTTAATTCATTACAGCCTGACTAACAAGCAGCTCTCCCCTGCAATCTCTAACCAGGATCGTTTGCCCAGTTGTTGCTTTCCTGAGCAGATATTCCAGCCCCAGTTCGTGTCCCTGTGAGCTGTTTATTGCAGAAAACATCCTGAAAGAGGTGTAGCTGTAATATTGGATCATCACAGAAAGCTAGACAGTGTGAAAAAGAATCTAGCTGGAGATGCTTCTATGCTTGAGCGTATCACACTTTTCCTCCTCTATGTTTTTATTATGTTTTGTTTACTGTCTTGAGATGTTAGCAAATGTTCCAATAAAGACTGGGCTGGGGGTGGTGTGCGGATTTTCTTTTTCTTTTTTTAGTTTTCTGCAAATATGCAGAATTCTGGCCCAGGATTCTACTTTGCAATTTGGAGTAATTAAAACTTACTATTTTCCTTTGTATAGCAATTTTTTTTGCATTTCTCATCTACATGGGATTCTTCTCCATTCTGGCATTGGGACAGGTTTGTGTGAAGTAAGTAAAATGTCTTAATAATATATTCCTGTTACTTCCTTTTGAATGTTTCTCCTGCTGGCTAATTGAGAACAGTTCATTTATGCAGTCTGGGAATGTGGCTTGTGGAGTGGTCCTCAGGCCTGTCTCAAAGAGCATTAGCTCCTAAGTGCAAAATATATAATGAACAATCAAATTTCCCTGAAAAATAAAGAACAGAATATCTCTGTTTATTCCAGGCCTTCTTTGAACAATGTCATGCTGCCATTGATGACTGTCTGTGTGTAGCTTTCCCACCACTCCTTTTATTACTTGCCTGGTAGCAGCACTTACCGCAAGACCTTTCTTGATGTGTCCAGGCCTCCCTCTGCATCACTTGCTGGGACATTGTTACGAAAGTGTCCCGGGTGCCAGGGATCCGGGCAGCTGGAATCCAGGGATTCCACGATGGAGAGCAAGATGACTGCCCTACATAATTAAAGGGTCCTCTCTGGTGTTACAAAGATGATGATGATGATGATGATAATTTATTCTTTATACCCTGCCCATCTGCCTTGCATAATTAGTTGGGTTTTTACTGTTTTAGTCATCACTGTAAACGTCCTTCAGATTTTCATTGCAAAGTAAAGGACAGGTGATCAAATGCTTTAAGTGGCTAGCTAGCTAGATCAATCACTGAAGGTGTTCCTAGTAAAGAGTAAAAGGGGACCTTTCTTTACTGCTTAATTCACAGCATCGAACCAATCAGAAACTGGCTTTACAAGAAGATGAACCCTACAGAAACTGATCGACTAATTAATTCAGTAAGTTCTTGGTATAATTCAAATTGTCCGTTAAAAAAAACACCATACTGTCAAGAATTTGCTGTGAAGTTTGAGGGGTACAAACATAGGTCATGAAAACTTAATCACATTGTTTAATAATTCAGTTTTTTGCCTTGTAAATTTACTTAGTTAAGGCATGTTCACACATGTCTGTTGATTACTTGATGAGTGCAGCACCAAAGTTATTACTTCCATCCTAGAAACCACTGTCACGGATCAGTCATCACCCAGCGTTACCTTAAATGCAGTCCTTTTTCAGGGTGGCAATGCAGTTAAGTCAGACATCAAATGATTGTACATGTGTATGAATCAGGTCTCTTGGCTGAAAAAGAGTAGTGATTGCTTTGCTTTTCCTTTTTCTTTTTTTAAACATTTTTTTAATTAAAGATTTCTTGGTTTACAAAAGTCTCTTTTTTTAAAGTTACATTTTCTACAGATCAGTTTCATTTGTTGAGACATTAGTGTTACATTAAGAGTACTGATTGCTTTTAAGGAGGTTTTTTGCCTGGTAAATGTATATATAGGATTGAAGCCTGAAACTATGCTGGCTACAAATCACTAATGTGACATTAATTTTGTTATAGCTTTGATAGGGGAGGGTATTTCACTGAAAGGCTATTTTTGTGTGTGTAAGGAATGGTTTTACCTTCCTTTAGTGTTTTTTTCTTTATACAGGAAGCAGGGTAAGACCCAACATCTGATCAATAGCCAGCCCAATGCGAATAATCATAGCATTAGTAGATTCATTGGAGTGCATGGCCCTGTTGTGTAGAGCAGTGTTTTTCAACCACTGTTCCGCGGCACACTAGTGTGCCGCGAGATGTTGCCTGGTGTGCCGTGGGAAAAATTCAAAAGATTTTTTTTTAAAAAAATGTCAAGTTTTCGCCCACTAGGCGGGTGCCGGACTGCGTCCACCCTATTTTCCATCCGTCCTGAGTGGGGATCAGATCAGATGGGATCGGATGAGAGCGGACAGGCGGTCTGCTCTCATCCGATTCCCCATAGAGAGCAGCGGGGCTCTAACATCTCCCTCTCTGCACACAGTGTGGAAACGGAGCTGTCATCCGCCGGCTCAGCGGGGATCAGCGGATCGATCCCTGCTGAGCAGAGAACGGTCCGCAATGTTTTTGTTTGCCATTAAAGAAATAAATATTACACATTTTCTAATGGTGGTGTGCCTCGTGATTTTTTTCATGAAACAAGTGTCCCTTTGCCCAAAAAAGGTTGAAAAACACTGGTGTAGAGTAATACTTTTGTAGGTGTGGTTCCTGTCACCACGGCAGTAGCATGATGAGAAACTGCATTTTTGGAAAGGCACTGGACCCATGTCTCATATTTGGAATTTGGTAACGCTAAAGAGGAACTCTCACAAAAGACGATAAATAAATAGATGCCGATAAACCTGTTCTAAGTGGCTTGGGCTTTATTCGAGACCATCCACCTCATTGCTAATTTTCCCTTGTTTCCTTTCTATTCAAGGAGCTTGGATCCCCAAGCAGAGCAGATGCTGCTGGTGGCGATTTGCCGGCTGGGGTATGGAGTTCAGCTTCCTCCCTACAGAGGCTTCGGTCCCTGGACACGTTTAGAGGGTAACTTTCAGCTCCGAAGGATTTCATACCAGAAAGCTTCAAAGACGTTTCTGTAATGTGTTCGGGGAAATTAAAACCAGTTGCTTTCAGAGTTACCGTATTTTTCGCTCTATAGGAAGCACTTTTCCCCCTCCAAAAATTAAGGGGAAATATTTGCGCGTCCTATGGAGCGAATGCAGGCTCCTTGGCTTCAGCGATAGCAACACAAAGCCTCTGAAGTGCAGAGGGAGCGCTCCCTCCGCACTCCGGAGGCTTCGCGTTGCTTTTGCTGAAGCCTGGAGAGCGAGAGGGGTCGGTGCGCACCGACTCCTCTCGCTCTCCCGGCTTCAGGGATAGCCGCCTGAAGCCTTTGGAGTGCAGCGGGAACTCACGCTGGTCTCCGAAGGCTTCGGGTTCCTTTTGCTGAAGCCGGGAGAACAAGACTCTCCTGGCTTCAGCAGAGTGGGAGAGCTGTGCAGCGCCCCTTCAGCGAAGCGGGAGGAGAAATGGAAGGGGCTCTGTTTCTCCTGCTGCTTCGCTGAAGGGGCGCCGAGCAGAGAGGGGGAGAATTATTATTTTTCTTGTTCTCCCCTCTAAAACAAGGTGCATCCTATGGTTGGGTGCGTCCTATAGAGCGAAAAATATGGTAATGCTCTTTTCTGTGGCAGTAGGGCTCATAGAGAGGAGAATCCATTTGTGCTAGATGCCATGAAAAATCCAGCAACCGTACAAACAGAACACTGTCTGTTTCTTAAGGGATTCAACCCAGCCACAGATTACATGCCGCCCCTCCCCAGTTCCTCTCAGCTCCAGCACATGAGAGAAGGCATGATCTCTTGGTTCATTCTCTATCCCTTAACTGTAGGCAGTCCCCAAAACATAGCAGGCCCAGGGAAATACTGGAATAAAATGGAAAGTACAAACTCTGCATTATAACATTCTCTTGGCAGATGGAGAAGAGCATTTGGTAGGAACTGTCACTTTCTGCCTTCCGTATGCAGATTTGTTCCATTCTCCCATTTGTAAACAGACCTGGGACCAATAAACCGTGATAGGTTTATTTAGAGTCTCAGAACTTAATGTCAGTTACAATCACCTGCAAACCAACCACCGTAGAAGTAATGAAACAAGGTAGCCTTCTCTTAACAAAGTACATAGTTCAGTTGGAAGCATGAACCTCAAGGTTGTGGGTTTGAGCCCCAGGCTGGGTGACAAATTTCTCCATTACAGGGGGTTGGACTAGATTTTTGCCTCCTCTCACAAGCAGATAAGGTTACATCAAGAGAAGCCTCTGAATCATACCTTGTAGGATTAAATAAATACAGTGGGGTTTTTCTGGGGGGACGCATACCCCTAAACATTTTGTGAATCTTTGTACTTTTGTCCATTTACTGTATTTGTTTTTCCCTGATTTGAACTATAAAATGGTGATTTTCTTGAGTCGAAATTAGAGTACCCCTAAACATTTTTTTAAGAAAAAAGCACTGAATAAATATATAATAATTTAGAAATTTTCTTCTCAGACAGCGATAGTTAACCATTTTAATAATGAAATGTGTGAGGTATATAATCTTCCTTTGCTTTCCCCTTTGTAGGTTGGCCCTTGTAATTATGGTCTTCGTCAATTACGGTGGAGGAAAGTACTGGTTCTTCAAGCATCAGAGCTGGAATGGTAAATGTTGTTCTTGACTTTCACTTCATTCATAGAAATGGGGGTTGTTGTTTAGTCGTTTAGTCGTGTCCGACTCTTCATGACCCCCTGGACCAGAGCACACCAGGCACTCCTGTCTTCCACTGCCTCCCGCAGTTTGGTCAAACTCATGCTTGTAGCTTCGAGAACACTGTCCAACCATCTCCTCCTCTGTCGTCCCCTTCTCCTTGTGCCCTCCATCTTTCCCAACCTCAGGGTCTTCTCCAGGGAGTCTTCTCTTCTCATGAGGTGGCCAAAGTCTTGGAGCCTCAGCTTCACGATCTGTCCTTCCAGTGAGCACTCAGGGCTGATTTCCCTAAGAATGGATAGAAATGGGTAGAGAGAGCCAAACATGCCTGATCTGCTTTCTGGGACCAGATACCAAATGTCTGCAAGAGAAGCTGAGTGTGTAGGTAACAAAGCCCACTCTAGGCCACACTTGCCGAGGCCTAACTATAGATGGCATGTAAATGCACATAGCTGAACCCCAACAACCCCCCTTTTCAGGAAAAGCTTCTTCAAGAGGGGGCAATTTGTACTGGAAACACAGTGGGAGGGTGAGGGGATATTTAAGTCGTTACCTATTTATCACTTGAGGTAAAGGGACCCCTGACCATTAGGTCCAGTCGTGACCGACTCTGGGGTTGCGGCGCTCATCTCGCTTAATTGGCCGAGGGAGCTGGCTTACAGCTTCTGGGTCATTCTGGCGAACCAGAGCAGCGCACAGAAACGCCGTTTACCTTCCCGCCAGAGCGGTACCTATTTATCTACTTGCACTTTGACGTGCTTTCGAACTGCTAGGTTGGCAGGAGTTGGGACCGAGCAACGGGAGCACACCCCATCGCGGGGATTAGAACCGGCAACCATCTGATTGGCAAGGCCCTAGGCTCTGTGGTTTAACCCACAGCGCCACCCATGTCCCTATCACTTATTTGCTCTAAATTGCTCTTCTTGAAGTGTTTTTATCCTACGCTTGGAGGAAAACCACACATTCATAGCCCTGTGGGAAGAAAAGCAGTGGTATGTATGTGTGTGTGTGTTTGTGTGAATTAGAGCAGAGAATAAAAGGTTGGAATGAGTTAAGGCTCGCCTGCCCATACTACTTCTCCACTACAAAGTCCCTCTTCCTCTACTGGCTTGTCCTAAAAAGAAGAAAAGTGTTGTTTGAGCTTGGTTACACGCATTTTGCTTGTAACATTTAGTTAAACTCTCGGTTGCACATATTTTGGCAAGGGAAGAAAGTTGTTAATATGTTTTAGGTCTAAACATTTGGTGGACCCAGGGACAAAGAATTATGAAGCGTTAAATTCAAGATGTGGGAAATATGGAAACGACAAGGAGAAGCAGGACTAAGATGTGGAGATATGCTTCAGAGATCCAGACTGTATTATGATTGGATATATTAATTGGATGTTTTTATTGGAAAATCAATAAAAATGATTTAAATAAATAAATAAACATTTGGTTTCTACCTAGAGACTAACTACTAGTTGACCCTTTATTATGAAGTTTAATTAATTTCTCATTTTCTCTTTATAGGACTAACCGTAGCAGACCTTGTCTTTCCATGGTAATTCATCCTGATTGTTATTATGACTTCACAGAAGTCAGGAAAGTTTATTCAGCAGAGACCCATATGGGGTTTCCTTTTACTGTATGTCAGTTGGATCAAACTTGTTTTGTCCTTGATTCTCAACAGGTTCAATCGTCACAATTGTTTTTTAGAATTACTGTAGTTTTTCTCACTCTTGTAATTTTAAAGTAAAAAAGCACAAATAGCAGCACGAAATCTTAAATATTCCTGAAACAGGGTGTCCAAAATTGAATTAGCTGATGTTTAAGTTTACAAATCAGTTTTGAAATCCAGATTCCTGCCATACACCTATATACTGATTTTCACTTTACATGTTGTGCTTGTCTATAAATTCAATATATATCCCTTGGAAACAGTTACCATGAAGAGACTGAGTTCTCATGTTTGAGGGTGTATGCTTGGAGCGATGTAGCTCTGTTTTGTTCATAAAATTTGGGGAGGCTAATTTTGCCTTTTTAGAGAAGGCAACTGTGCACAGCACCAATTGGCAGAACCGTGACATTATTTACGAACACCGATCACCTTTCCCAGTTTCTCAACATTAATAAAAACTGATTTGGTTTGGGCTTTTTAAAAAACAAATTTAAAACTGGAGTACAGAAGACAGACAGCCTGCCTGAAAATTGGGAGCTGCCATATATCCAACAGAATTCAGTTTGCTGTTTAATATGTATGCCAATAGGCAACGCATGAGTAGGTGAAACTGGGCTCACCTTATATGAGAGAAAAACATTCAAAGTCCTGTTTTAAAGACTGCCCGCACCTTGAATACATTTTTAGCGCTTCTCCCTTCCTCAGTCATATCCCCCACCCCACAAAATAAGACCCTGAATTTTCCAGTGACAGTTTTCTCCAACTGTAGGTCCTCAGATGTTCCTAGACTACAACTCCCATCATCACCACCATCCAGCATGGCCTATGCTCAGGGGTGATGGGTGTTGTAGTCCAACAATGGCTAGAGATAGCTGGTCTATGACGTATGAAGGGCTCTTGGGGGAAATATGAGGACAGAAGCCCAGGCCCATGTCAGTAATAATAATAATAATTTTTATTTATACCCCACCCTCCCCAGCCAAGGCCGGGCTCAGGGCGGCTAACAAGCAATAATAAAATTAAGTTGAATGAGTACAGCTTAAAAACAAAATTAAAATACAGCATTAAAATATTGAAGCATTAAAATATTTAAATGTAGCCTCATCGCAGGAGGAGAAGGGAAAAGAAAAAAGAAAGAAGGGGAGGGAATCAAATTGGCTCCAAGCCAAAGGCCAGGCGGAACAACTCTGTCTTTACAGGCCCTGCGGAAAGAGATCAGATCCTGCAGGGCCCTGGTCTCATGAGACAGAGCGTTCCACCAGGCCGGAGCCAGTGTTGAAAAGGCCCTGCCCTGGTTGAAGCTAATCTAACTTCCTTAGGGCCTGGGACCACTAGGGCATTGCTATTTATGAACCTTGAGGCTCTCCATGGGGCATACCGGGAGAGGCGGTCGCGTAGGTATGAGGGTCCTTTGTTGTGAAGGGCTTTAAAGGTTAAAACCAGCACCTTAAATCTGACCCTGTACTCCACCAGGAGCCAGTGCAGCTGGAAAAGCACTGGGTGAATATGCTCCCATGGCAGAGACCCCGTGAGGAACCTCGCTGCAGCATTCTGTACCCGCTGGAGTTTCTGGGACAGCTTCAAGGGCAGCCCCACGTAGAGCGAATGAGGGTGGATACCTTTTCAGTATTTGTGGATTCCTCTCCCACCATCGCCTTCACCACATCTGTTAGTGAAGGGCTCCCCAAATCCCCTGCTCTTTGGACGACATATGCTCGTTAGATCTGCCTTGAGCAGGCTTGATTTTCCACCCCCTCTTTCTCTTGCCTCTCTAGGTTTGTGTTCATCATGGGCACCTCCATTTCACTGTCGCTGAGTTCCATGTTGAGAAGGGGACGTTCCAAATGGCAGCTGCTGGGGAAAGTCCTGTGGAGAAGCATCCTCTTGTTTTTAATAGGGGTGATAGTGGTGAACCCAAATTACTGCTTCGGGCCATGTAAGTGTTGAGAGATTTGTTTATTTTCATGCTGACTACAAAATGTGCCGCTTCACTTTTACAGAGCTTCCCCTTGTGTTGCTTGCTTCCGCCTTAATCTCTGTGGCAAATCCCATTAGAGTTGTGACGCTATCCATATATTAGATGGGATAAAATGGTCCCAGAAGAAATGAAGCCTTCTCAAGACCCCACAGTGCAAAGGATAATTTTCTAGTCTGACTTCCTGAAAGGTAGCGCTGAAGACTAGGGGCCCTCAGACCTAAAGGATTGCAGAAACAAGAGAGTGAGGCCCTTTGTCTGAGTTTTTATTTAGTGAATAGAATTTCAGACTTTATAATAGTAGAATACGGTACAGTGGCACCTTGGGTTAAGTACTTAATTCGCTCCGGAGGTCCATTCTTAACCTGAAACTGTTCTTAACCTGAATCACCACTTTAGCTAATGGGGCCTCCTGCTGCCGCCGCGCTGCTAGAGCACGATTTCTGTTCTCATCCTGAAGCAAAGTTCTTAACCTGAAGCACTATTTCTGGGTTAGAGGAGTATGTCACCTGAGGTACCACTGTACTGAAAAACCCAGCTTAACATATAGCAATCCTCACAACTGCATGTTATTTAAGCGGATAGGCTAAATGGCAGAGATGCCCCTTAAAAGGAATGTATTTTTCCAGAGTGCCCCTTGGATGCGAGAAACCCAGACTGTACAGCTTAGTAGCATAAGCCAGTACAGAACTGGGTTGTCCAGAGGTTATCATAGGATTAGACTCAGTCCCAGTTACTTCTGCAATAAATATTCTGAGCACAGTTAAGGCACCGATTAAAATAAGCAGCTGAAACATCTTAATATGAAACTACCATCTCCAACAGCATGTATTGTCTTCGCATCAGATCCTGATTTGAATCAGTTAGCTCTCTAATAATGCAGGACTTACTTTTACATTGCTTTTTATGCCTTCTGCAGTGTCCTGGGACAACCTCCGAATTCCAGGTGTGCTTCAGAGACTAGGCTGCACATACCTTGTGGTTGCTGTGCTTGAGCTCCTCTTTGCCACACCTGTGCCTGAGAACAGTGCTCTGGTAAGTGAACGGCCGAACAGCTGGATCTGAACATAGGGAGTGAACAGAAGGCTGCTTTGGTCACCATTGCCTGCAGCAGAGCAGTCGTAGTCTAATTGAGGAAAGCTGAAATGGCTCCAGAAGTAGAACCCTTGCTGTGCATACATTCTTCTTAATGAGTGCTGTTAAAAAAGTTACATGAGGCACTGGACAATAAATAGAAGATAAGGTTCATAGGAACATAAAATAAGAAGCAGCAAGATGATACTAAAACCAAAATACAGTACCCAATGAAGTATAATGCTACCTATGTAAAACAGCAGCCATAAGAGGATGTGGTGTGTAGAAGGAAATGGTCTTTCAGCAATAGCAGAAATACGCTGCACCTTCATTCACTGCTCAGACACAATTTGTGGTCCTATAAAGGTGGAAGGGCATTTAATTTTGTAACTTGTTCTTCCCCCCCCCCCTTTGACAACTTATGCAGTGTCCCCTTTTTATTGTTGTATTTCTCTCCCACCCATAAATTAAAGCAAATAAACATAAAAGCAGCTATACTCTAATCAGTACTGCCAACCAAGAAAAACAAAGCCTTTTGCTGACATTATGAGGTGGTGATCCACCTGTTTAAAGCCTAGATCGAATACCTAAAATAGAATAAAGAAAAATTTAATATGATGAAATTGGAGCCTGTAGAAAATGGGGGGGTGGGCACTTAGGAAAAAACAAGCCAGGATGCTTTTAGATAGCTGAGCAGTTGTGATTAGTGGTGGTGCTTGTTCTTGAAAGCATGTCATCTATTGGGTTACTCAGTCAAAATTTACTTTTTCTTCTCTGTTTCAACAGGAAGCTCCATACTCTGCTCTCCAAGATATTCTTCCATATTGGCCCCAGTGGCTTTTCATGATGGCGCTTGAAGCAGTTTGGCTGTGCCTCACCTTCCTGTTAAACGTACCTGGGTGTCCAACGTCAGTCAAAGCTTCGATCTTTTTTTCACTTTGTGTGTGTGGTCTTTTCCAGATATCTAGAGAACTGGTTTCATTAGGACTCCAGGCCACCCACATTTTGGTGTCTGACATTTGGAAATCCAGATGACACCTTCCTCCCGCCCCGCCCCCAATTGACTTGGAGGCAGAACTTGCTATGACATTTTCACCTGCAAGCCTGTTTGATATTAATAGAAGTTGTGCAGCAGCACTACTACGGCCTTGGGCAGCCTCTGCTGATTTCAGCAGGGCTTTCGTAGGGGAATTTCCTGGTACGGGGTGGGGTGAATAGTGCCCACAGCTCAACTCTGCCTATCTCCAATTCTGCCAGTCTTCATCTACTACCTGTGGCAGTCACTTATTTTTTTTATTTTTATAATAATATTTATTAAAAGTTTTCAACAATAAAAAGCATACAAAGTAACATATAGATTTCCAATATCCACAGTTCGTTCTCCTCCTTGGACTTCCTCACGACTCTTGTTCCTGCATTCTAAACTCATAAATTTTACCAGCAAATTATTAACTTGTTTCAATTCTAATAGTACACTTTTCCAATATTAAATCTCAAACTTTAGAAAGTTTAAACCATAATTCTAGAATCTTATTTTTAACATGATATTTATCCAAAGTTTGTCTTTTCTTTTAATGGCATTTAAATTCTTATTCCTTTTAGCTAGTTTGTTGGTACCATGTTATTGCAAATCTTACATCTTTCTTGACATTCATACAATTTATAATGTTTTTGTAAATAGTCCTTAAATTTATTCCAATCCTCCTCCACCAGTTCTTCTCCCAGGTCTCGGATTCTGCCAGTCATTTCCGCCAGTTCCATATAGTCCATCAGTTGCATCTGCCATTCTTCCAGTGTGGGCAAATCTTGAGTTTTCCAGTATTTAGCAATGAGTATCCTTGCTGCTGTTGTGGCATACATAAAAAAAGTTCGGTCTTTCTTTTGCCTGTGGCAGTCACTTAATGATCGCTGCTTTCTGTCAGGACCTATGTGCAGAAATGCTGAAGTTTGGTGGATAATCAGCACTAGGGGTTGCTGGCTCCAGGATTTGTACCCTCAGTGCCTTTCCCAAGGACCCACAAATCCTGGAGCCAGCGACCAGCTGAACGTCATGCTGCCTGTGACATTCTTGGGTGCTCCATGCAAAGTGAGACTAGCAGCCAAGGTGGATGGTGGACTGTTTTCCAGGTGTGGGGTCCCAGCAAACGCCTTGCCACTCTGATAACCTGACAACTCAGGATGCTGAGTTCCCCAGAGTGCTGAACAAAAGGAGATAACTGTCTCTTTTCCAATAACTCATCTCAGGCCACTTCCGACCATGTGGCTCACTTCCTTTTTTCCCCCTTCTAGAGGTTACCTTGGCCCTGGAGGCATTGGAGATTTTGGAATGTACCCCAACTGTACTGGAGGAGCAGCTGCTTATATTGATCAATTGCTTCTAGGAGAAAAACACATCTACCAACATCCATCTTCTAACGTAAGTGGTTGAAGCTTCACGTGCACCCATCGGCCATCTCCAAAGTGAACAGATTATCACTGGCCTGCTTAGTTTTTTTTATCATCTGGTTATTCTTAAGAACAAAGTTACATGGCAAAATGCGGTGTGTATTTTTTCAGTTCTTCAGCTCTTTAATGCCGCTACCAGCTATTTGGCGCTGCTTTACTTAGAACAGAGGTCAGGGGTCCCTTTACCTTTATAATTTATAATTTACAGGAATGCAGTATTATTTTTAGTAGCAGAAGACATGGCATGAAAACACATCTGACATCAGCTGCGGAGATAAGCTTCACTCTCAGCTCCATTCAAATGTGGAATCATGTTCTATAAATGGTTGCTCAAACGAAATCAGCACCCTGTACTTTAATTGTTGTAGCTTTATAGCCGCACACTCCAGGATTAGTCAAATTTCACTCATGCCAAAAAGTTAGGCAAGGACCAGGAACAAATCTCACTAAGGTAGTTTATGCAGCCAAATCTTTACTGTAATGATGCTAGATAGCCAAGGATGCAGAAGTGAGGCTTCATAGCCAAGGAAATACTGTTTAATGGGTTGCTGCTATCACTACAGCAATATTGCAACCATATCAGTAACTCCAGTGAACCGACTTTGGGTTTCTTCAGTTGCTATTCCATCTCTGAACTTCTGTGAATGAGATCAGGAAGGGGTGGGGGTGGGTTCTCAGTGCAAGTGTTACTTTCAAAGTGCAGAGAGTAAGCGCACAGGCCCCAGACTTTCCCCTAATCTCACAGAGGGATTTGGGGACAGAGGTAACATGCAAGCAGACAGCATTTCTGAACAGTGCTAAACCCAAATTGGAACCGAGGAGAATAAATACCAGAATAGTATGTGGAAAAGGTAAGACAAAAAAGGAGACTCTAGCTTAAGTAGACTTGTAAGACTAGAATAACAGGCACATTTCCACATACACACACGTAGCTGATAAATCACACTCTGATTAATTTTAAGGAAAATCAAGAGACACAAAATATGGGGACTTAGAATTATCGGACTAACATAGCTAAGAGCTGTTATGAACTCTCAACATATGCAGACAAGAAGAGAAAAACAACTGAATCTTCAGCAGGAAATATGCTTAAGTTACAGGAAATGTGCTTAGATCAGGATATTTGGCATGCCAGTCTGAAAAACATCTAAATTAAGAAATGCGGAACCTAATGCAGGGAGCCTTTATACTGTGTTGGAAACCACATTTGCGTAGCTTGTCTGGAACAAGCGAGGCAAGGAACTGGATGAGTAGGGCATGTCATTTTAGGGGGTCAAACTTAATTTTTGCAAATTTCTTCAGTGAGGCGTCTTAAAAAAGCGTTTTTGGATGTGAGGAATTCAAATGTGCTATAATTTTTGTGACTGAACAACAAATAGCTTGGTAAGTTTACATTTGATGAAGCAGCACATAAACTGTTTTGGGAAAACCAAAGAATTTTAATTTTTCCTTCTGAAAATGTCAGGTAATGCATAAAATAATAATAATAATATAACTGCAAGTACTTGGCAATCATTTTTAATGATTTCTATGCAATTTCACACACCTTTTACTTACCAAGCAAAACTAAATTATATTAACCAATAACTTTGTATGTGTTGCTTTTTATTTTATGTTTGTTCCAGTTGTACCTTAATAAAAACTAAAAATAATTCAAAATTCTCTGATCTATCACTGCGTAGTTCAGATGGTGAGGAAAGACTCCAGTAGACCCCAGGTACACACTTTGAAGCAGGGATACCACCACCTTGTTTAGAGAGTTGGGACCATGTTATAAAACACCTCGCAGAAAGTCTGCCAGCCTTTCATAGTGTGCACTTCTTCATTTATAGGTTCTTTACCTGACGACAGTAGCCTTTGACCCTGAAGGAATTTTGGGAACAATCAATTCTGTTGTCATGGCATTTTTCGGACTTCAGGTAGGATACCTTATTGCCCCATTTAGGCAGAAAAGCTGGATGGCATATTACTGTAAAACGCAGGTGTTGTAGTGATGACGTTCCTTCTCTAGAAAGCATAACAGCCCAAAACCTATAAACATGTAGGGCGTATGAATGGCTATCTCAGAACATCTCTCCATAATATAATCTTGGTATTGCAGATATGACATAGTGTTTAGTACCATGGACGATTGTCCCAGGATAGAAACAGAAAGAATCCATCTCAAAGAGGACAAAGAAACAAGAAGGGGGTTAGAGGTTATATTATTATGTAAGACATTGGGAGAATGTTTGCATCAATATCTTGGAAAATCTGCAGAATTACTGAGTTCTACTTTAGATTTTGGGACGTGGGTGGCGCTGTGGGTTAAACCACAGAGCCTAGGACTTGCCAATCAGAAGGTTGGCAGTTCGAATCCCCGTAACGGGGTGAGCTCCCGTTGCTCAGTCCCTGCTCCTGCCAACCTAGCAGTTTAAAAGCACGTCAAAGTGCAAGTAGATAAATAGGTACCGCTCCAGCAGGAAGGTAAACAGCGTTTCTGTGCGCTGCTCTGGTTCGCCAGAAGCGGCTTAGTCATGCTGGCCACATGACCCGGAAGCTATACGCCGGCTCCCTTGGCCAATAAAGCGAGATGAGCGCCGCAACCCCAGAGTTGGTCACGAGTGGACCTAATGGTTAGGGGTCCCTTTACCTTTACTTTAGATTTTGGCTGTGGTTGCCCCCCCCCCCCAAATTCAGTTAGTTAGTACCTTTCCCTATTAAACCCATTCTAGGCAAGGCCACTGTTCATGTTTCCAACATCTTTTTTTTTTTACTTTAAGGCAGGAAAAATCCTCATGTTCTACAAAGACCAGCACAGACAAATAATGCTCCGTTTCTGTGTGTGGAGTATAGTCCTGGTAAGTCTCAAATGCTGTATTAATACAATTCAAGTCACAAATACCGAATTAATTGAATTCAAAGTGTTTCCTTCCCAATCTTTTTAAAGCTTTTTTTTCTTCTGAAGAATTTAGTTCAGAATAATCCTCTGTTGAATATCTTTTTCTGTGAACACCTGTTTCAAAACCCATCAAACCTCATTTTTGATTGCTGCCTAATAAAAAATCAACACCTACAATTCAGTACAGAGTTAAGGCCTAAAGGCACCTAAATCTGTGTTGGTCAATAGTCTACATATCAGTAGTTGGTTAAAGAGCAGGAATATATGGATGTTTCCCCCAGTGGAGGGGAGTAAGAAAAGGGGTTCCACGAGGATTTGTTTTGAGACTGGTGCTCTTTAACATGCTCACAAATAACCTGGAGTTAGAGGTATGCAGTTAGGGAGACCAAGTTTGCTGATAGCATCAATTTACTCACGGTAGATAAAACAATAATAAATTGTGAAGAATTCCAATCTCTCTGAACTGAATGTGTGACAAAATGACAACTATAGTGGAACCTCGTGTTACGGACGGGATCTGTTCTGGAGGCCCGTCTGTAACACGGAACTGACACAAGCTGAAGTGCTGTGTCTGCGCATGGTGCGATTTAGTGCTTCGGCGCATGCGCAAGCGGCAAAACCCAGCAGTAACCCATTCCGGTACCTTGGGTTACATACGCTTCAGGTTACAGACTCCGCTAACCCAGAAATAGTACCTCGGGTTAAGAACTTTGCCTCAGGATGAGAAAAGAAATTGTGCTGCAGTGGCAGCGGGAGGCCCCATTAGCTAAAGTGGCGCTTCAGGTTAAGAACAGTTTCAGGTTAAGAACGGACTTCCGGAACGAATTAAGTACTTAACCCGAGGTACCACTGTACTTCCGGGTTGCTGCAGGACGCAACACGAAAACACATAACCTGAAGTGGATGCAACATGAGGTATGACTATTTGGTTCAATGTTAAGTAAGTGTAGAATGATGCACAATTGGAGCAAAAAATCCTAAATTCACATATACACGATTGGCGTCTTAGCTGGAGGGTCCGGCTGACTAAGTAGATAGCTCTGTAAAAATACCGACCCAGCATGTCATAGCTGTGAAAAAAGAAATATATGCTAGGGAGCATCAGGAAAGGGATTGAAAAATAAAACTGTCAATATCTGATTTCCTTTGTACAGATTTATGGTGCAACTACACCTGGAATACTGCACTTTGTTCATTTGTTTTAAGTCACTATTAAAATGAAGGGTAGCAATTTCAGTACAGAATAGTTCTGAGTCTGGGATATGTTTTCTTTCATCCTTCTCCGTCAAATTGCTTTGGCTGCTTTTAGTGTCAAGATTCTTTTTTTACAGTTAATAAACCAAAAGATGCTCACTGTGTGTTTTTAGAGGTCTTTGCTACATCGGGGGGCGGAATCAAAGCATTTCACCAAGTTGCATGGCTTTTCCCTTGACATGAATGTGAGGAGCAGCTCTCAGAATACCATCCTCCATTCACAGATGAAACATTCCACGGTAATTCCACAAAATTCCTTTCTCACCGCAAATTACCTGTTTTTCAGGGTGTTATTTCTGCTGTATTGACCAAAGGCACAAAAGACCAAGGCTTTATTCCTGTCAACAAGAATTTATGGTGAGTAGAATAAAAAGTCGCTTCAGTGCTGTACGGTAGCATTTGCTAGACATTTCCTGAATGGCTGTTTTGAAATTCCTGCAGGTCCATTTCATACGTGACAACACTGAGCTGTTTTGCCTTTGTGCTTCTGCTGTTAGTGTACTATCTTGTAGATGTGAAGAAGGTGTGGTCAGGTGCTCCCTTTTTCTATCCAGGTAAGTGTGCTTTAAAGGAAATTGTTCTTATTTGAACTAAGTAAATACAGAAATGGAAGGGGAAAGCATGAATACCCTTGTTGGGTTTCTTTTTAAAACAGTTAGGATTCCGATTTATTCCGTCTAAAATCCTTGCTTGGTTTCTAAACAATTCTGAATTAATTTTGAAAGTCTGTGAAATCAGGTTTCTACCCAGACTTAATATTCCAGATTGGACAGTTGCCCTGGTTGCCACCCCTTCAATATGTAATGGTTTGCTGGTTGCACCCAGCAGTCACTGAACACACTCACCAGTGCCTCTAGTAAGCCTAGCAGTTGCTAAGCAACTGGCTCATCTCCCTCAAATCAGCAAAGCATCCCTGTTCAGACATGTGGTGGAAGCAGAAGTTCTTGGGGCAAGACCAACAACCAGAGTAACTCCCTGGGATGAAGACCAATCCAAATGATACACATTAGTAGGAAAGTCTGCTTAAGCCTCTCTGTTCCAATCATTCATTCAATCAAAATCATCTTCTGTAGTCAGCTTCTCTAAGCAAGGGGGGGAACAGAGCCATATTCATCCTCCTGTAGGATGAGAAAGCAGATGAAGTATGTGCGATTTTGAGCAGAAACCTGCTACTCTTCTACTCCCCGTCAAAGTTTACGATACTGCTTTTAAGTTTGCTTGGTTTTAAAAAATTGGTGGGAGATGGTTCACACAACTGTCTAGTTGGACCCTGAATAAATTGACAAACCCAGAAAAATTAGGGAAAGGATAAAAATGTGAGTCTCATGAAACCCTAATGGCAATCCTTTTGGGAGTCTCCTCCCATTTGCGAGATAAAAACGTAAGGATATTGGGGAGAGACAGGCAGGTGTTTGGATGACAAATGGAAAACATTTCATCTAATTGGGCCATGAGACTCAGAGAAATGAGGGGAAACACAGAAGACAGACTGGAGGTTCAGGCAGCAGCCCAGAGTTCTTCTATGCTACACACTGATAAAACATTTTTTTCAGCCTTGTTTGTTACTAAAACATGGTGTCAAGAGCAGAAGACTACACAGATATGCCCATAAAGCATGTTCTTTTGCTCAACTCCACTCTTGAGTTTGGCAGCAACAGCCTATATCACTTTTATCTCAGGTCCAAAATGTCAGCAGTCGTGTTCTGTAGCTTAACAATTCCTGTCATGCGGTATGGCTGTAACATCCAGTTTTTCTGATGGCATTCTTGGTCTCTTTCACAGGTATGAACTCCATTCTTGTCTACGTTGGGCATGAAGTATTCGAAAACTACTTTCCTTTTAAGTGGAAGATGCAGGATAATCAATCCCATAGCGAACACTTGGCTCAGAACCTAACGGCTACATCTTTATGGGTTATCATAGCATATATACTCTACAGGAAGAGAATATTCTGGAAAATCTAACTGAAGAAGCCAAAGGAACTTGTGGTATAAGAATACTGGATTAATTACTCCCAACATATTGATGTTACTTTTTTTAAAGAAAGGGATCGTGTGTTTTGTTTACATTCCAGGTCATCTCGAAGAGACTCTCATATTTAAAATTTGCTGACCGACTTGCCATTTAGCTAAATCAAGGCTTCTACATATTTAGTGTATCATTCCATTTCTAACTCGACACACTGAACAGCTTTTAAAAGCTGAGCAATTTGAAAGGACTTTCACAAGCTGATGGTCGCTCTGTTACATGCGTGGTTCACATGAAGACGCAGAAGAAAATAAAAAATATTTTTAAAGAGACTGTTACCATGCCAAACAACAGTGCCTGAGACTGGCAGAAGTCAACCAGGAACCTTTTCATCTGCATGCTGTTGCTGTTTGTGGGACATTACTCAAAATGACAAGAGTGGAATGAGAGAGAGTCATTAATAAGCTCTGGAAGCTCCAGCATGGCTCCATCCCAAGATAGATCTGACTAGGCCAAACTAATGAGCTAAGACCTTGTCTCAGCCGTGCCTTTTCGACTCGCTAGCTTCCTTCAACTATTCGCCTCAGAAAAAAATTGACCGTAATTCCACCCCGAGTTATAGATTCTTTGCTGCATGACGCCTTGAGCTAATGACCCTTCATTCTTCCCTCTTCCAAGATGCACAAATGGGGATTATAGCATCATAGAAGTGTAGAGTTGGAAGGGCCCCTGGGAGTCTTAGATTTTAAGGCTGAAACCCAGCACCTTTTATCAAAAACTTAACTTTCAAATGCATTTTTAAAAAAACCTTTTTATTTACAGTACACAGCTCAAAGGTTTCACTGAATGGTGCTTGAAGTTTTGGTGGTATGAACCGCCCATTGAGACTTTAGTTAACCATGCTCAACCAGCACTCCTTCAGCAAGCTGAGCTATGGATTTCAGGGGAATTCCAGTCCGACATCAAGGCAACCACATGGCTCTCTACTCTGCTTGTCTATTCTTAGCAAGATGTTCCAGTAGAAAGTTCATGGCACTCAGGTCAGCGTCTGAAGGAGCAAGATCTTCTCGTTGATGCAGAATCTGTGCAACACGGTCATCAGATTTTCCCCACAGCGCGACACTTGGCGCTCCATTGCCAGGCGGAAATCCTCCTTTACGCCTTTGGTTATTCCCCTGGTAACTGTGTGATGCCTGCAATTATAATACACAAAATAATTAAAGTGGCATGGAGCTACCATTTCCATTTCAATATTTTTGCATTCTGTGTGGGTTTTTGTGGAACCTAGCTTCCCAGCTTAGCCTTTCTAAGAACATTCATTAAGAGGAAAAAAACCCTTGTTCTCCAGGAATGCCATACTTTTATCACAAAATTATACAACAAATCTCCGCCTGATTTTTAAACCTCTGGGCAACACCCTAGCAAGGGAGAGTCAAGGATTTTTCATGTATAAAAGAACAACTGCTATGAATGGTATTTTCATGTTGGTGTGTCAAATAGTGAAAGAAGCAACACAAGCTGCTTTCTAGTGTAATTTCGCCCAAGGCAAGGTAAAAACAGATTAAGAAATGAGCATCATGCGACCGCAGAAAGTTGCAGATGTTAGCAACTAATCTGATCCCTGCCCGAAGACTAACTCAGAGAAATTTATTGGGTCTTGAAGCCCAGTAAGGCCAGAGAAATCAACAGTCCCATTATTATTGGTCATAACACTAAGCTTCTTTAACAAATAGTACTGCAGGTCTGAGAGCTGCAAAACTGCCCCATCAGCATATGAGGATAATAGAATTTGCTCCCCCTGCTGCTGCAACTGACCCACTAATTTTCAAGCAATTTGGGAGGGGAGGGGAAGATGTGCCTTCCAGGGCTCTTAAAACAAGCAAAAAGGGTTCAATCCATGGATTGGGAATCAGGATGTCAATAAGAGAAAGGACTGTTAGAGCCTAACAGTTACACATCTACTAAACACTGCTACAGCATTCCTTGTGCTAAGTAGGATATTGCAGAGCTGCAATGCCCGGTTGCAGAGACTTCTAAAATAAGAATGGGACACAGGCAGCAGGCAGGACTCGTATACCACCTAAACTTATATGTTATTGTGACAATCTTTACCCAAAATCCAATACACACTACCTCACAACAAGTGGATATAAGTGTGTGCACCCCCTGAAAAAGATGGCTTCATTAAGCAAATGCATCTAACTAGATTGAAAATAACTTTAACCCCTGCACACCTTGCAGCATAATCCTGACCATGTCTACTCAGAAGTAAGTCCTATTCAATGAGACTTGCTCCCCCAAAAACCTAGTACTTTAAACGGTATTATGCCCTGCTTTTTCAGTGCCTCCATCTTGCCCAAGCGACATTTTGAGAGGTGGGGACTAACTTCCTATTCCTGTGCAAACTGCAGACAGAAAACGGCCAACATATTTTTGCAGTGCTGAAGGATTATTAGCAGAAATGTGCATAGGATGGAATTTTTAACTGCTGATGGCCAAAAAAATCCAGATCTTAGACGCAAAGAAAACAGAAGCAAGCAAGTACAGGTGAGGGTAAAAGGCAAGAGAACCTAGCAGCATAATTAACATATTTAACAATGGGGGGGCTTCTTTACCCAAATTGGAGTATTTGAATAAAATAACAGACTGGGCTGTCCACAAAAATCTATCTGGGGCACCATTCTTGTTTGATTGTAGAGAGACCCATTTAAAAATAGAGTAACATACATGTGCCGGTAACTTATGGAAAAACAACAAAAATGTTAACAACTGTAAAAAGATGGCTTTCCAAGTGATGTAAGGCACAAATGGAGAACGAAAGCATGGATAAAAACTACTGAGTTAACAAAGGGCTGATAACCATGGGCAGTAAAACATATTGACAAAAAAGACAGCACACTATGAGCAGGGAATTTCCCCTGCGTGGTACCTGTCAGCAGTCTGCATGCTGGGCTGTAGTAAAGGCATGAATTCCTGCTGCAGTAACCCCAGCGGAGGGCTAGAAGTCCTTTAAAAAACAGCAAACAGCAGCATTCAAATACTCACACCAACTTCCCCTGTGCTACAAAATCAACGCTCCAGACACAGAAAAGAGGAAAGGGGCTGCAGACCAAGAGCCCAAACCCTCGTCCTGAAGGCACACAATGGATCTTTTGTTTGGGATTAGGAAAGCAAAATGAACAAAATCCAGTAGGCTTGGGGCTCCCAAATGCAGTATTGGAGAAGCCACTGCAAGTTAAAACAAACCCCAAACCAACGGCATAATATGAACTACGTAATATGTTGTATTTGCAAAGAATTGCGAACTGCGACAAAATAATTCCTGCATTATGTTCCTCAGCAGATGTAGAAACATTTTAGCCTGGAGTCCCAGCAAATACTTATTCACGTTAAAGTGAATAATGAAGTCCTGCTATCCCCTTCTTTGCAAAGCCTCCCAGGGAGGACCAGAGAAGCAGCAGTGGGTGTTTATTCCTTTCCTTTGGCAGTCTGTTCTCCACACACAGGTCTGCAACTGTGGGGAGGGGAAGACGTGGTAGTTTTTGGAGAAAATGGACTGGAACATAAATGGTTAAAGATTTTTCTGGCTAGGGGAGAAGCATCCTTACAACTGCATTGCAGCATTTACTTTGGCCATGGGTCCATACGCAACAAAGCAGCGATTGGTTTTGTTCTGCTATAAAGCCCCAGGGATCTCTTTTTGCAAACATATATTTAACTAGTGTACACTCTCTGGGCGCATTAACTGTAACAGGATGCCACTTAAGTTTTGCTGTTCGTTTTGGTTTTCACAACTGTTAAGGTACAGACGAGAGCTGCTCCCATATTTGGCCGGCTTCAGCCTTACTGAATCCTTTTCCAGCTTTAGTGTTAATGTTACAAAGCAAAAAGCTATAGTAACTTCAAGGAGATGCAAGTCAAGCAGATAAAAGATTCAGAGGTGCCTCAAACGGGGGGAAATTTGGCCCAAATGGTTGTGTTTGATGCATTTTAATCAAGAAGAAAATCTATTTCCCACAATCATTTAAACTAACCAAAGGGGAATTATCCAAAAGTCTCCAGAGAAGGGGCAACTAAGCTTTTTGTAAAGGCAGAGTGTCTCCCTGACAGGGGATGAGCTTGCAATTCTGGTGAGCCTCTTAAATCATCATCAGCAAACATGAATCAGAACCACAAGTTAGCCCGCTATCTTCATCTTTCAACATATAATTGGATTAAGTTGGTGGGACGTGCTTTGATAGACATTTCAGAATCTTTTCCATTCTGCTTCACTTCAGATGCGCTGCCAACCCCCAATAATCCATGGAAGATAAAAGAACAAAATCAGCTTTATTTCAACATAACTTTGACCTAAGGGGAATGCAGTTGCTACAGCCCTGCGGACAATCAGGAAATTAGACCCGCATGAAGTCCCCTTGTGGTCAGCAGACACACAAGGAATAACTTGTTTCAGCTGAAGGGACAGCTGGCAGAATTTTATGCCCCTTCTGGAGAGGGGAACTCTGGTTCTCAGAATATAGCAGCAGGGCCACTTCCTCAAATCCAAAACCCTGGCACACAAGCTTCAACTAAAGATCAGATTCAGCCCGATGTAACAGGCTGCAACTGAAAAGAGCAGAGGCAGAAGGAACTCAATGGAGTCAGAAACTGTCCTGTTCTAGGGCAACTACTCATGTGATCCAGAACATGAAACAGGGTGGGTTGGCCTGCTAACCAGAAGGGAATCCATAGTAATCCCAATTTTCTATTATCAGTCAACAAGGGATTTGAAAAGCCATGCTGCAACCTCAGGTCAGGACAACTATACAGTGGTACCTCTGGTTACGAACTTAATTGGTTCCAGAGGTCCGTTCTTAACCTGAAACTGTTCTTAACTAGAGGTGTGCTTTCGCTAATGGGGCCTCTTGCTGCTGCTGGCACACAATTTCCGTTCTCATGCTGGGGCAAAGTTCTGAACTCGAGGGAACTCTTCCAGGTTAGCGGAGTTTGTAACGTGAAGCGTTTGTAACTTGAGGTACCACTGTACCTTGGCTACACAGAACCTGCTAGAGGACCTTCCTACCAAAAGGCAGCATCAGAGGCAAAGGCCAATAAAGTAGAGGTAAAGGGACCCCTGACCATTAGGTCCAGTTGTAACCGACTCTGGGGTTGCGGTGCTCATCTCGCTTTATTGGTTGAGGGAGCCGGCGTACAGCTTCTGGGTCATGTGGCCAGCATGACTAAGCCGCTTCTGGTGAACCAGAGCAGCGCATGGAAACGCTGTTTACCTTCCCGCCAGAGTGCTACCTATTTATCTACTTGCACTTTGACGTGCTTTCAAACTGCTAGGTTGGCAGGAGCAGGGAGCTCACCCCGTCGCGGGGATTCGAACCACCTTCTGATCGGCAATCTCTAGGCTTTGTGGTTTAACCCACAGCGCCACCCATGTCGATATCTATCCAATAATGGCACATAAGAAAGTAGAAGTTGAAGCCCAGGTTGCTGTCTCCTCATTAGTTTCCAGAAGGGAAGGTGGGTAGTGTAGCTGTGCTAGGGACGGAGCAGGCTGCATTATTCACTGGCAGAGAAAGACTGATCTGCACCCATTCAGTTATCTCTCTAATACTTGATCTGGCAATTTTAACCCCCGGGATCTGGGTTTGAGACTGTCAAGAATGTCATGTGTACATCCTGAAGGCCTGCCATGACGTTTCCGTGACACATGTTTCTTCTTGGGATAGAAGAGATGGGGAGAAGTTGGTCAGAATTGACTCCTGACTCCGGTAAAAAAACCAGAGGGTGCAAGTCTTCTGTGTCTTGCTCCTGAGGACATCGTCTTCTAGCTTAACGAGATGGGACTGTGACAGGTCCCTTGCAGTAGGGTCATGGGGGAAAGGTGTGCTATCTATTACTGGCGCTCAGGGCATGGTTATCTAGTGGGCTGGAAGAAAGGCGAGGCTGCTCATAGCTCCTGCCCTGTCACCTCGACTGGGGCAGGGAAGTGGAATGGGAAGAAGGGTTGGAGCTGGGACTGAAAACACCTCTCCCTTCTGTGCACTGGGCACTTAATCTTGGCAAGAGAGGCTGCAACACCCATCCTTAAAGGGTAAAGGGACCCCTGACCATTACGTCCAGTCGTGGCCGACTCTGGGGTTGCGGCGCTCATCTCACTTTACTGGCCGAGGGAGCCGGCATACAGCTTCCGGGTCATGTGGTCAGCATGACTAAGCTGCTTCTGGCAAACCAGAGCAGCGCACAGAAATGCCGTTTACCTTAGTGGTACCTATTTATCTACTTGCACTTTGAAGTGCTTTCGAACTGCTAGGTGGGCAGGAGCAGGGACCAAGCAACGGGAGCTCACCCCGTCACGGGAATTCGAACCACCGACCTTCTGATCGGCAAGTCCTAGGCTCTGTGGTTTAACCCACAGCACTACCCGCGTCCCTGTATCTACCATACAAACTCATAATTCAGCATCCTGAGAATCTAAGCCACTTTTTAAAAAAAATAGTGAGCTTCTGCCAGATCCTCTCTCCATTATTTCTTCCCTCCTCCGTCTTGATCATTTATCCAAATCTCTCAGAGATATGAACACCTATGAGGACTGACGCCTTGTGAGATTGTTGTCATCAGCCGAAGCATGCTATTAAGCTGTCACCCTTTTTCGGAGATTGCCTTGGTTCTCGCTTGTCAGAGACTAGTGGACTCATTGCTACCCCAAGCTCCCCTCACCCTCATTCCCATGGGATGCTCCCTGTGTCCACCCTAGAGAACATTTTCCATGCTACCCTTTGACTGCCAATGTGCGGAGCCATTTCACGGCTGCCATGAATTCCTGAATATTTCTAGTCAAATGAATGGTCTCTTCCTCAAATTCACCCAGGCACGTGTCTGGTACTGACAAACATCAGCTGATGTACATTCAGGTATAGCAAAAAAAAAATCAAAAAATTGAGAGAAGCCACAATTGTGGCTGAAAGGAATATGAACAGGAGGCAAGGGAAAGAGACTGGACACAGGAAGATGTTTATCAGAGCTACCAGGGAACATGCCACTGGATTCGGTACCCCAAATATCATAGGACTCGCATAACCCACACCTGCCCAACTTGGGATACACTCTGAAACAGTCATCATACCCTTATAGAGCTAAAGAGGCAAAATAACTTTTCCCTCAAAGGAAAAGTTAAAAATGGATAAAAGCCATTCATTCAATAGCCTGAAACAATACAGCTGAGCTTATGGGGTTATTTTGTGAGCTGCTTTGTGCAATCTATGGAAAGGGAATGTAGCAGTTTCCACTTATCAAAACACTTGCGGGTTTCACTATGACAGAACTCTCATTTGAGATTCCTGGACTAACCAGCTGCTGACTTTGCAATATTTTAAAATTATTTGTTACCCATTCTTCATTGTTACAATCACGGAAGACTATATGCTTTTAGACAAAAGGTCTTGCGATTCTGCCCTCTGTATTAAATGGAGCAGTCTGCTTGACAATAATCTATGTGGCTATGACATACCATCTCCCTAGCATTGTGCCACAGTTGGAAACACTTTCCCCTCTAGGCCACTTAAGTTTTTACAGCCCTGCAGAGACTTAGCACTCACTGGCCAGGCTTCACACGGTCCCACTGCACTGAAGGGACTAGCTCACCCACAGCCGATTCCAATGCCAAAAATAAGTTTAAAATTCCCATTTCCCCATGATATTGTATGCATTTAGTTGCCTGCTTACCTGGAATTTTAAATGTACAACAGACACAGACCTATCAACTTAAGTTGGATGCTTTCCAGTACGTACACTGCTTTAACTAGCCACATCACATAAATTATATTCTCATCAACTCTAAAATTGGAAAAAATAGTCTTCTTACTTTATCAACATTCCCTGATTTGGCAACAATTCCAAGTGAATTTTTCCTCCTTCTTGTGTTCTTAAATAGGCAAATTCTTCCAGCATATCAATATCTGGAGCAATTGTTCAGGTCCAAAAAGGAAAGATTTGAACACAGAAAAAAAAATATTACGATGTGTTTTGCAAGTGATCTTCAAAATTCTGTTCCTTGTTATTGTCCTAGTAAATCACTTTTTGTTTCCCCTTTATTAACTGTATGCAAATAGAAGAAGAAGAGGAGTTTGGATTTGATATCCCGCTTTATCACTACCCGAAGGAGTCTCAAAGCGGCTAACATTCTCCTTTCCCTTCCTCCCCCACAACAAACACTCTGTGAGGTGAGTGGGGCTGAGAGACTTCAGAGAAGTGTGACTAGCCCAAGGTCACCCAGCAGCTGCATGTGGAGGAGCGGAGACGCGAACCCGGTTCCCCAGATTACGAGACTACCGCTCTTAACCACTACACCACACTGGCTTAAATAGATGGATTTAATTTATCTTTTGCTGTAACAAGCTAGTACAGTGTTGACTGCAGCACATTGACCAGTCTTGCAATAGGAAGGGAACTTTTTACACCTGAAAGTATCCAGCAGTTAACACATGCCACAGTTCCCATGAACAGGTTGTCCACAAACAGAAGTGTCTGGGTCCCTGTGCCATCCTAAATGTGTATCACCATTCTCCCGAGTCTCTCTCTTTCCTCCTGCTCCATCACCCCTTTCATTTCCCAGCTATTATAGAGCTTAAATTCCATTCCATTAGACCCCTGCCCCACATTTTCTAAGATCAGACCCCTCTTCTCTTGGGAAATTCTGAAACTGTTAGCTTCCTGAATGCTTAAGCTGGTCCCAGGGCATTTTTGGGAAAAGGATACTTGTAACATAGTTGAAAAAATTTTCATACTGGAAGTTTCCTTGCAGGCAGATTTTGTTAATTGCTTTCAAGAAGAGGTTTTCTCCCCTTGGCCACTCCTGCTGCAGCAGCACAATCACGTGACCCAATGCCATATCGTCTCTGTTGTCTGTGAAAGCTCTCAGCTGCAAGGGAGAAAACGCAGAGACACTTAAGAGCAGTTGCTTCCCATTTTGCATGTGAATCTCATTTCCTGAGATTCTGCCAGGCTACAGATTACGACATCCCTATCTACCCACAAAGGACTGGTCTAAGCAGCATGTCAAGGTAGACGGCTGGCAGAAAAGAAGCTACAAGTTCAAGGAACTGTTCCAAATCTCCAAAAATACTGGTTTGGCGTTTGGAATGAGGCTGAATCAGTCGCAAGCGGACTTTCGAGACTTGTGACACAACACCACCACTTAGCATTCAAAGTAATTCGTGTCACCTCAATAATTCATAGAATTGTAGATTCAGAAATTTCTTCCTGATGTTTAGTCAGAATCTCCTTTCTTGTAAACTGAAACTGTTGGTTTGATTCCTACTCTCTGGAACAGGAGAAAACAAGCTTGCTCCACCCACAATGTGACAGCCTTTTAGATATTTGAAGATTGTTATCAAATCTCCTCTCATCCAGGCTAGATAAAGGGACCCCTGACCTTTAGGTCCAGTCGTAGCCGACTCTGGGGTTGTGGTGCTCATCTCGCTTTATTGGCCAAGGGAGCCGGCGTACAGCTTCCGGGTCATGTGGCCAGCAGGACTAAGCCGCTTCTGGCGAACCAGAGAAGTGCACGGAAACGGCGTTTATCTTCCCACTGGAGTGGTACCTATTTATCTACTTGCACTTTGACGTGCTTTCGAACTGCTAGGTGGGCAGGAGCAGGGACCGAGCAACGGGAGCTCACCCCGTTGCAGGGATTCGAATCGCCGACCTTCTGATCGGCAAGTCCTAGGGTCTGTGGTTTAACCTACAGCGCCACCCGCGCCCCTCATCCAGGCTAAACATACCCAATTCCCTCAACTGTTCCTCATAAGTTTCCAGACCCTTGATCATCTTGTTCACCCTCCTCTGCACACATTACAACAGCATGTCAATATACTTTTTAAATTGTGCCCAGAACTGGGCACAACTGCAGCAACACTGTAAAGTAGACCACTAGTATTATCATGATATTTCAGATGGGGTACTGTGGTTTGCTGTGGGCACCTGGTTGGGTTCATGGAGGATACAAGCTTTGAACTGGGGACTCCCTTAAGTCACAGCAGAACCTCAGTCACTATGCTAGTTCATATAAAGCAGTAAAAAAAATAATCCTGTTTTTGAGGGAGGATTAATACAATAATTTGGAGCAAACATAGTCAGAAAGTTTATTGCCAAATCTTGTAAACTCTTTCAGTGGATATAGGTAACCATTACCCACTGATGGTAAAAATCTTCCCTTCCAATTCTATGATTCTGCTTAACAGAATAATAGAAATGACCAAGTCTATCCACTCCAGAAACCAAGTGGTAACAAGGCATATTTTCCTCACTACAAATGGAATAACAGCTTACCTTAAAACAAGCTAACAGTAACCGTAGGCAATAGGGCATAATTGCTTTACTGGTACATGGCCAGAGCTTCAACTCCGTAGCTAAAGACAAATGACAGATTGATAATTGTTACAAAGTCTGTAACTTTGCTAAGGATCAAGTCGCAACAGTTAGCCATTAAAAATAATTCCCAATTTGCCAATGCCACCTCTTCTTCCCAATTCAATAACATCTGTAACAAGAACAGAGATCCAAATCATCATAATTTAACTCAGTGACTTATTGATTGATTGATTGATTGATCGATTGATTGATTGATTGATTGACTGGAGGGGGGAGGGGGACGTCAGGGAGAAGTAGTACTTATGCTTTTTTGAAAAGGTGTATTTTTAGCAGTTCCCCTTCATGGATCACTGCCTTGCCGTGGCGAAGGGGCTTGAAGAACTCAGAGAAGCTATGAACTATGCCGAGCAGGGCACCCAAGATGAACAGGTCATAGTGGAGAGTTTTGACCAAACGTGATCCACCTGGAGGAGGAACCGGCAAGCCACTCCAGTATCCCTGCCAAGAAAACTCCATGGACAAAGACAACAGGCATATAAAAGTTATGACGCTGGAAGATGAGCCCCTCAGGTCGGAAGGCGTCCAACATGCTACTGGGGAAGAGCGGAGGGCAAGTACAAGTAGATCCAGAGCTGATGAAGCGGCTGGGCCAAAGCCGAAAGGACGCTCAGTTGCGGATATGCCTGGAAGCGAAAGGAAAGTCCAATGCTGTAAAGAAAAATATTGCATAGGAACCTGGAATGTAAGAACCATGAACCTGGGTAAGTTGGAGGTGGTCAAAAATGAGATGGCAAGAATAAATATTGACATCCTGGGCATCAGTGAACTAAAATGGACGGGAATGGGTGAATCCAGTTCGGATGACCATCATATCTACTACTGTGGGCAAGAAACCCGTAAAAGAAATGGAGTGGCCCTCATAGTCAACAAAAGAGTGGCGAAAGCTGTACTGGGATGCAATCTCAAAAATGATAGAATGATCTCGATACGAATCCAAGGCAGACCTTTTAACATCACAGTAATCCAAGTTTATGCACCAACTACTGGTGCTGAAGAAACTGAAATTGACCAATTCTATGAAGACTTACAACACCTTATAGAAGTGACACCAAAGAAGGATGTTCTTCTCATCATAGGGGATTGGAATGCTAAAGTAGGGAGTCAAGAGATAAAAGGAACAACTGGCAAGTTTGGCCTTGGAGATCAAAACGAAGCAGGGCAAAGGCTAATAGAGTTCTGTCAAGAGAACAAGCTGGTCATCACAAACACGCTTTTCCAACAACACAAGAGACGACTCTACACATGGACATCACCAGATGGGCAGCATCGAAATCAGATTGATTATATTCTCTGCAGCCAAAGATGGAGAAGCTCTATACAGTCAGCAAAAACAAGACCTGGAGCTGACTGTGGCTCAGATCATCAGCTTCTTATAGCAAAATTCAAGCTTAAACTGAAGAAAGTAGGAAAAACCACTGGGCCGGTAAGATACAATCAAAGTCAAATCCCTTATGAATACACAGTGGAAGTGAGGAACAGGTTTAAGGATTTAGATTTGGTGGACAGAGTGCCTGAAGAACTATGGATGGAGGCTCGTAACATTATACAGGAGGCAGCAACGAAAACCATCCCAATGAAAAGGAAATGCAAGAAAGCAAAGTGGCTGTCCAATGAGGCCTTACAAATAGCGGGGGAGAGAAGGCAAGCAAAATGTGAGGGAGATGGTGAAAGATACAGGAAATTGAATGCAGATTTCCAAAGAATTGCAAGGAGAGACAAGAAGACCTTCTTAAACGAGCAATGCAAAGAAATAGAGGAAAGCAATAGAATGGGAAGAACCAGAGATCTGTTCAAGAAAATTGGAGATATGAAAGGAACATTTCGTACAAAGATTTCCATAATAAAGGACAAAAGTGGAAAGGACCTAACAGAAGCAGAAGACATCAAGAAGAGGTGGCAAGAATACACAGAGGAATTATACCAGAAAGAAATGGATGTCCCGTATACCCCAGGTAGTGTGGTTGCTGACCTTGAGCCAGACATCCTGGAGAGTGAAGTCAAATGGGCCTTAGAAAGCACTGCAAATAACAAGGCCAGTGGAAGTGACGGTATTCCAGCTGAACTATTTAAAATTTTAAAAGATGATGCTGTTAAGGTGCTACACTCAATATGCCAGCAAGTTTGGAAAACTCAGCAGTGGCCAGAAGATTGGAGAAGATCAGTCTACATCCCAATCCCAAAGAAGGGCAGTGCCAAAGAATGCTCCAACTACCGCACAATTGCACTCATTTCACACGCTAGCAAGGTTATGCTTAAAATTCTACAAGGAAGGCTCAAGCAGTATGTGGACCGAGAACTCCCAGAAGTGCAAGCTGGATTTAGAAGAGGCAGAGGAACCAGAGACCAAATTGCAAACATGCGCTGGATTATGGAGAAAGCTAGAGAGTTCCAGAAAGACATCTACTTCTGCTTCATTGACTATGCAAAAGCCTTTGACTGTGTCGACCACGGCAAACTATGGCAAGTTCTTAAAGAAATGGGAGTGCCAGATCACCTCATCTGTCTCCTGAGAAATCTCTATGTGGGACAAGAAGCTACAGTTAGAACTGGATATGGAACAACTGATTGGTTCAAAATTGGGAAAGGAGTACGACAAGGCTGTATTTTGTCTCCCTGCTTATTTAACTTATATGCAGAATTCATCATGCGAAAGGCCGGGCTGGATGAATCCCTAGCCGGAATTAAGATTGCCGGAAGAAATATCAACAACCTCAGATATGCAGATGACACAACCTTGATGGCAGAAAGTGAGGAGGAAATAAAGAACCTTTTAATGAGGGTGAAAGAGGAGAGCGCAAAATATGGTCTGAAGCTCAACATCAAAAAAACGAAGATCATGGCCACTGGTCCCATCACCTCCTGGCAAATAGAAGGGGAAGAAATGGAGGTAGTGAGAGATTTTACTTTCTTGGGCTCAATGATCACTGCAGATGGTGACAGCAGCCACAAAATTAAAAGACGCCTGCTTCTTGGGAGAAGGGCAATGACAGGCCTAGACAGCATCTTGAGAAGTAGAGACATCACCTTGCCAACAAAGGTTCGTATAGTTAAAGCTATGGTTTTCCCAGTAGTGATGTATGGAAGTGAGAGCTGGACCATAAAGAAGGCTGATCGCCGAAGAATTGATGCTTTTGAATTATGGTGCTGGAGGAGACTCTTGAGAGTCCCATGGACTGCAAGAAGATCAAACCTCTCCATACTGAAGGAAATCAACCCTGAGTGCTCACTGGAAGGACAGATTGTGAAGCTGAGGCTCCAGTACTTTGGCCACCTCATGAGAAGAGAAGACTCCCTGGAGAAGACCCTGATGTTGGGAAAGATGGAGGGCACAAGGAGAAGGGGGCGACAGAGGACGAGATGGTTGGATAGTGTTTTCGAGGCTACCAGCATGAGTTTGATCAAACTGCGGGAGGCAGTAGAGGACAGAGGTGCCTGGCGTTCTCTGGTCCATGGGGTCACGAAGAGTCGGACACGACTAAACGACTAAACAACAAACAACATTTTTAGCAGTTACTACAGACTTTCTGAACAGACTTAGGGGCTAGAGCACTAGGATTTTTAATTCAGAGTTTTCTTGTCTGCTATTCATAGATAAGGTAATCCAGTACCTTTCCTGAGTTTGGACTTCACTGTAGGCTGCTCTTCCGGAAGCTTAACCCCTTCTTGTATGGGAAGCACCATGTAGCACATCAAGTCAAGTACCTTTTCACAGGTCAACTACAAGAAAAAAGAAGATCAACGATTTTAGAAGCGAACCCACACAAGCCAGCAAGCAGATAAGCCGCAATAATTAGACAGTTAAGATTGTCGCTATCTTGTTAAGGGGTCGATTCAGGCTGCTTGTAGAAGCAAATGGTCCTTCTTGATTTCTGCAAACAGAACTGGTGTGCAAAGCATAGCCCATCTTGAGCAGGAGGCTCCCCAGTTTTGCTTGCAACATCCAAGCAATGATATAGAAGTTATGGGGGTAGCACCATCCCTTTTCTGAGCCAATGGGAGGAAAGACTACAAGAGTTTTGGTTGGCATCACCAGCCCAGTTGAAAACCTTTCTGAGACCTGCACTCTGTCCCATAAATCCCACTCTTTGCAGCAGTTCAACAGCAAGAAAGGGAAGAGGCCAGCTAGATTAGGGAGGAGCACAGAGACTTACACGGTATTCTCCAAGGGCAAAGTGACAGGTTGCAAGCTGGATTAGGGATCGCTGGTTCTCTAGGGATCCTTGCCCCAGGATCTGCTGCGGAGAGTGAGATCCCTGCAGAGCCGATAAGTGATGCAAGCTGGCAATTGCTTTTTTATATTGACCCTTTCCAGAGGCAGAAACAAAAGACAGATCACTCTAATTTGACCATTTTCAGAAACCAGGGATCTCTAGGCAACAAAATACTATGCTTTCTATAAAGTTAAGTTTTAAAAACACCATGCTTTATATTAAGAATGGAGACAAGACGACAACTACTACTACTATTTACATGTGCACTCTCAGTAATTGTTACAGCAGCTTCTTAAGGAGGGTGAGCATTATTACACCCATTTTGCAGAAGAAGAGCTGAAGGCTGAGAGATCACAGCTTGCCTAAGAGCGCCTGGTGAATTCATGAAAGAGGTGAGATTCTCGATTCATGGCTCTTTGCTGCTAGTTACACCAGCACTATATTTACTGTATTTCAGCAACACTATCTGAGGGTTCAGAACACTTAAAGGACATTGCCTCAGCAATCCTCAGAGCAGCCCAAATTTTGATGGCTACTGATGACACCCAAGCAGGAACCCTGAAGTCCAAACCTTGTATGCTTGAGCACAAGTACACAGAGTTGAGCTTCATGTGCCCCCACTGACAGTCAGTTTGAGAGGCAATACGCAGCCATTTGTTTGGGCTGAGTTCCTACAGAAAAAGAATTATTGGCTAAGCATTACAGTAAAACGGAAGGAATCTGCACCTGCAGCTTTTACCTGATAGATGATCATATCTGTGAGGAAAATCCGCAGCCAGAGCCAAGTATCGGTCTTCCATGACACACAGATTCTTGTGAATTCTGCAAAATAAAAGGGATTCCAGGTAAATATATCAGGGCAACTGCTTGCTTTAGCTCTCTCTGCAAGCCTTCAGGTAAAGACAGCACAGACAGACACTGGCATGAACTTGGTAGTGAACACTCTTCAGACATTGTTCTTAGGCCTAGACCCAAACTGTACTGCTAGACAACCTGGTTCTTCTAGAATAGAGATGGGGGAATCTCTTGCAGCCCAAGGACTATATTCCCTTCTGGAAAGCCTTCAGGAGGGTGGAGGGAGGCTGGTTCAGATGTCAGTGGTGGGGGCCCAGGTCAGAGGCGAAAGAGGGTCAAGCAACGAACGAGTCAAATACACTTTTAAGCCAGTCAAAAACACTCAAGGAGGGTGCAAAGCAGGGTTGGGGAGAGTAGTTTGGGAGGGTGTGTGGTCTGGGGAGAGTTTCAAATGTCAAATAAAGGTCCAGGGGGCTGCAGCTGGTTCCTGGACCTGCTGTAGGAAGTTAAAATAATAGATGTGTATACTCGGTGTAAAGGTAAAGGGACCCCTGACCATTAGGTCCAGTCGTGACCGACTCTGGGGTTTGAACGCTCATCTCGCTTTATTGGCCGAGGGAGCCAGCATACAGCTTCCAGGTCATGTGGCCAGCATGATTAAGCCGCTTCCGGCGAACCAGAGCAGCGCATGGAAACGCCATTTACCTGCCCGCCGGAGCGGTACCTATTTATCTACTTGCACTTTGACGTGCTTTCGAACTGCTAGGTGGGCATGAGCAGGGACCAAGCAACGGGAGCTCACCCCGCCGTGGGGATTCGAACCGCCAACCTTCTGATCGGCAAGCCCTCGGCTTTGTGGTTTAACCCACAGCGCCACCCACGTCCCTATACTCGGGGAGAACCATATTAATAAAGGCTGGGAGCCCCTGCTCTAAAAAGAGGTCAACCACTCCCCATGTCAACAGTTCATTTGGGATCACCAGGCTGGCAAATGAAGAACCATTTGCTTCCACCAAGGCTTTCTGTGAGCAAAGACTCAAAAGACACTTGTCAGTTCCCTGTCAAAAGGCACAAGACCTGGATGGAACATGATGGAACTGTCAAGTTCCAGAAGCATATCTATATATCTATATCTATGTATAAAGGTAAAGGGACCCCTGACCATTAGGTCCAGTCGTGGATGACTCTGGGGTTTCGGCGCTCATCTCGCTTTATTGGCCGAGGGAGCTGGCATACAGCTTCCAGGTCATGTGGCCAGCATGACTAAGCCACTTCTGGCGAACCAGAGCAGCGCACGGAAACGCTGTTTACCTTCCCGCTGGAGCGGTACCTATTTATCTACTTGCACTTTGACGTGCTTTCGAACTGCTAGGTTGGCAGGAGAAGGGACCGAGCAACGGGAAGCTCACCCCGTCACGGGGATTAGAACCGCCGACCTTCTGATCAGCAAGTCCTAGGCTCTGTGGTTTAACTCACAGCGCCACCCATGTCCATATATATCTAGATCGTGTGTGTATATGTGTGTGTGTATTTCCCCATACATACCAAAGCAGCATAAAGCTTGTCAGTACACCATCATACGTACCTTTATCCAAAGATTCAAGAGAATGGAGAAGTTCCCAGCTCTCCCTAGCCAGCCTAAAGCTTTCTTGTACTTCAATGGCGTTTGGAAGGTCTGCTGCATTTACTGTAATGTGCCTGCTTCTCCCCTTCCCAGAAGGATCCTCGTCATCAGAGCTCTGGTCAAAAGCCAATGCAAAATAAACTGTTTAGACTAAGCTGGTAAGGTGACTTAATGTTATACCGTAATAGTACTATAAAAGAAGTAATTACAGCAATAAATGACATGCAATGTAAATAAGAACTTAAATGACTCAAAGATGACAAGGGCTGGTAGAGGGGAGCCAAATGGGTGCGGTACTTCATCCCTTTTTCTTTCTTACCCTTTACTCTCTTTGGTTTGGGCAGTTAAGTGTGTGTACTTTATTGTTTGTTTCTTCGTTTGTAAATATGCTTAAGTAAAACATTTTAAATAATTCAAAAAAATAAACTGAGCAATAGGCTAACATAAATGTTGTATTTGAGTTAACTCTGTAAAAAAACTGCCAGTCCATAGCGTATGTTCGTAGAACATTAGTTAGTCCCAGATTCCTGGTAGCAAACTTTTGAAAAAGTTGGCAATGCTTTTTTAAAAAAAGCCAAAATGACTTTGCAGGCAGGATAGTAAAAATACACTTATTTCCTGCCACTTCTAAAGTAACCTGTCAGGGAATTGCCATCGGAGAGTCAGGTGGTGGAAGGGCTCAAGGAGGTTAGGAGAGCCTCGGATGTGGAGGAAGGAACCACTAGGGGGAGAGGGAGAGTTCCTTCAGAAACACAATCGGAGGAAGGGCTCCAAGATGTTTCCAGTGAGAATAGCGGGGAGGGCTCAGGACCTCCGCTGGGGACGCCCACTCCGTGGAGGAAGCTGTCACGTAGAGAATCTAGAAGAAGAGTCTCTGTCAAAGAACTCTTATGTTGGAGTAAATTCCGGAAACGCCCACTGATGGATGCTGCCAGCGATTGAGGTAGCCACACGTCCATGGCTCCTCGGACTGGGAAAGTTTAGGATCTGATAGTAAAGCTTGGAGGCTTTAAACGCTTACGCACGAGCAGCCCCCTTTTCCCATTACATAACCCAATACACTTATTTAGGTATTCCAGAATCAAAAAGTGTTTGTTCCAAGTAAACTGTCAAAAGTGCTTAAATATTCACTCAAACCAACAATAACCTGCCTTAGCTTCTGTGTCATGTGAGCTCTGCAATATCACATATTGCATTCATTTACTGCTTAACTTCCCTGCACCCCAAAATTCATTATGTTATTATGTTTACATCCTTGTAATTTTGTTTTTGCACTTTTCCTGTTTGTATTGTTTGTTCGTTTTAGTCGATGCTTGTTTGTGTGATGTGTAAGTATTAAAAAAAAAAGATACATGCAAATTCCAAAAAGAATAATTGTGAACAAACCCACATCCTAAAACTCTATGCCAAATTACATCCCATTTATGCCAATAATGAAACACGTTACCATGGTTTTCTCTCTCCCTTCGGCAAGCTTCCTCTTTTTGTGCACATGTTTGCTCCGTTCAATGTCTGTATCGCCATAAACATTGGAAACATCCTCCACCAAAACCAGTGGAACTTGGTTTGGGGCATTTGGTCCTATGTTTAAAATGAAAACCACTTCAGCACAGTTGCAACTGAGAGACTGCCACTGGAATCTGCTTCTAGCTACCAGAATATTCACTTCAGCAGTATGGTGAAAGCATCTAGTTGTACTTTAAGCAACTTATTAAGCATATACTTCACAATACCACGCAAAAGTAAAATAATAATTTTATGGAGAAATCAACACCCATGCCAAATCCTCCTAAAAGTAATTAGGAGTAACAATTTATTTCTGAGCCAGCCATTTAAGGGCTAAATCTATCATCTATAAAATTGAGATAACAAAGGAGGTTCATCATCAATATATAAAGCCCACAAATATTATGCCAATTGTGGTACACTGAGCAAATCACAAACTCCTGCGGCTACTGTAGGAAGATCTAAAGCATGGGTAGGCAAACTAAGGCCCGGGGGCCGAATCCAGCCCAATCGCCTTCTCAATCTGGCTCGTGTTTTTAAATGAGTAGAATGTGCCCTTTTATTTAAAATGCATCCCTGGGTTATTTGTGGGGCATAGGAATTTTTTCATTTCCCCCCCTCAAAATACAGTCCGGCCCCCCACAAGGTCTGAGGGACAGTGGGCCGGCCCCCTGCTGAAAAGGTTTGCTGACCCCTGATCTAAAGGGACCCTCTTAACTAAAGCAAAGAGGAATGAGCTGTATGAGAGCCAGCGTGGTGTAGTGGTTAAGAGCGGTAGACTCGTAATCTGGGGAACCGGGTTCAAGTCTCCGCTCCTCCACATGCAGCTGCTGGGTGACCTTGGGCCAGTCACACTTCTCTGAAGTCTCTCAGCCCCACTCACCTCACAGAGTGTTTGTTGTGGGGGAGGAAGGGAAAGGAGAATGTTAGCCGCTTTGAGACTCCTTAAAGGGAGTGAAAGGCGGGATATCAAATCCAAACTCTTCTTCTCTTCACCAGGACTCCTCTCCCCCCAATCTGTTATGGTCCTGATAAAAATCTCTCCTAGGTAATGCTATTGGCCCCCAAATCAATTTCTATTGGCGCCTAGCACAGATGGATTCTAATGATGAGTTTAGTGTCACACTGAGTTTGGCCTTCAGACAGCTCACATCACATGCACACAGGGCTATTTGTTCTACGGTCTTCCTCATGTTTCCCTTCAAGTCTGCGCTTGCTCACCACCCAAAACAGCAACACTCCATTGCTAGGGGAATATTCTACTCTTCCCCACAGCCAGTGCATTCATTATGTGGCATTCATTATGTGGGATGCACATATGCATGGGCTCTTGTCAAGATGCTTGTTCATTTCTGACTTTTTCACTGAGGAGCCCCTGATATACAGTGGTACCTCGGGTTACATACGCTTCAGGTTACAGACTCCGCTAACCCAGAAATAGTTAAGAACTTTGCTTCAGGAGGAGAACAGAAATTGTGTGATGGCGGCGCAGCGGGAGGCCCCATTAGCTAAAGTGGAACCTCAGGTTAAGAACAGTTTCAGGTTAAGAACAGACCTTCAGAATGAATTAAATTCTTAACCAGAGGTACCACTGTATCTTCAAAGAATCCCAGGATTCTTGGTTTAAACGAAATAAAAACCTACAACCAAACAGGTTCATCTATGGGCTGGGCTAACCTATGGGCTTCCAGATGTTTTGGACTACAGATCCCATTATCCTTGACCATTGGCCATGTCAGTTGGGGGTCCAAATGGGAACCAAAGAGTCCAACATCATCTGGAGGGCTGCAGGTGAACCTACCCTTGCTCTTAACCAAGTACTTGACCATGAACTAACCTTGGAAGAGAGACGGTTGGATACTGCTGACATACAGGAATGCGTTCTTGAAGAAGACCAGCATTGTGGAATAGACCACTTGGGTCTTGTATTTTGCGTGAGATTCATTATCATAGTTACTGATGTATCTGCAGACATCTTTCATTTTGAGCAATGTGTCACCAAAGCTCCTGAAGAAGACGCAAGCATACAAAGTTAATAGGCTTTCTAATCCGGTAGTTTTAATATGCTATCTTTTTAATCTGTTCACTGAAGGAAAGTGTGCCTTCTCCCAGCTGCACCCTTCAACAAGCATCGTGGATGGTCAAGGGCCCTCTTGAACAAGATGGGACAGGACACTGGAAGAAATCACCCAAACTCGCACAGAGATCTGTCGTACTCGCACGTCCCAGTCCCTATTTTTCAGGACCCATGCTTTTTGGAGAGACTTTTCAGGTGACTGCAAGGAGAAAAGGAAACTTTCCATCTCTGAACTTATTATAGAATCCAAGCCATTCACCTTCAAGCCTGCAATCCTAGACACCCTTACATGCCATTAAGTGCTATTAAACGCAATGGGACTTGCTTCTGATGAAACATGCATAAGACTAATAATAATAATAATAATAATATTAACAACAAACCTTCTTGCCATGTCCATCTGCCATTCACACCTTACTCCCACTATGGACAGTATCTTGAACACCCTTTCCCAAGGATCCGTAATTTGAGAAGATTTCTCAGTTAAGCCCTCTATTACGTATTTCTGAGAGCTTCGTTTACTGGGGGACACAAGATCAGATGTATCCTGTGTACCTAGAAACCAACAGAAGCATCACCAAAAATCAGTCCAACAGTCTTAACATCCTGCAGTTCATGCCTCTTACACTGTTTATATGTACACACACACCCCCATACACAAACACACACATATATTATAGTCCAAACTTGAATAAAACGACAAATCTCAAAAACTGATCCTGGATCCTGCACAAGCTGCTCATACCTACCTTCAAAATCCTTCATGGACTAGTTCCCCTCTAATATTCTGACACATCCCATCTACCAACTTCAGCTGTCAGAAAGTCTTGGGCTCCATGAAAACAACTCTGTCCTTTCTGCCCCTTATGGAAGAAAGGCCCCTAAGAATGTTCTTCCTTTTTACTACCTCCATTTCCTTCCCTTCTACTGTCGTTTTCTAGACTATATAAACCCATTAGGGTAGTGATGTCTCGCCAATTTCCTTCTGAATGGATCTATATGGTCATCTGCTGCTGCACTGCTGGACTGCACAAAGTCTGATATTATCTGTTTGTGTGGGATTAGGTGACAAATACTTTTAAGGATGTTAGAAACTTTTTTATTGTTAGAATCATGGACTGTGGTTCTAACAAAGCAGGTGGCAGTTAAAATTTCCCATGGCATCTATTCAAAAGTAAAATTCTAAAATGCAAGCAAAATCTGACTCGAACAAATATTCTAGAAATGGAACCCATGGCATTTTTTATTTTTTTGGTCTTAAACCAAGCTACCTTCAAGTCAATTAGCTCAGCCTTCTTTAATATTTTGGGGAAGGTGTGGGGAGGAAATAAGAGACCTCTACAGCTAGACACAGATGAGCTCCGCAGCAATTCACAGTCCACCCCCCCCACTCCCTCACAAAACCCCACATACTGTTTTGACATCTCCATTCCTTAGTTTGCTAGTGCATTTGGCTCCAGTGTTTTACCTTGGTATTGATTTTCAGTCTGCGCAGATCTCGTCACATAATTAATATAAAACTCTGCTGCTTTATTCAGATACTTATATAACAGGTTGGCCGGAAGACGCACATCAGGGTTGTTAATTATTAGGGGGAGGACGTCACAGACTAAAAAGGACCCAAAAACAGTATTTTAGGATTTCCAGTTGTCCTGGCAATGCAATTTAACCAAGCAAAGTGAGTGACAAGCTGCTTTGAGACTCCTCTAAAACAAGGCCTTGCTAACAACAGGTTAAACGAATAGCTTATTAAATTAGGCAATGGATTTCAAAGATACATGTCATCTTCTAAAAGCAGGTATGGGGAACCTGTGGCCCTCCAAATGTCGCTGAACTTCACAACTTCCATCAATTTCAACCAGCATGGCCAGTGGTCAAGCATGATGGGGGCAGCAGTCCAGCAAATAAACATTTCTCCCTAGTTGTTTTTATTTTAGAGATGAAAACTATTACCAAACTCCACTGAAAACATTCAAAAAAGTCACTCCCCAAATAAATCAATGAAATACGCCCCCCCCCCAAATGGGAGGAGGCAACAGGTTCCCCATCCCTACACCAGAAGAAACTCTACTGAAGTACTTTGTATAAGGTTCTGCCATGCAATTAAACCTATTACATTATTAACACCTCTATGGAACCTAAGGGACACAGGTGGCGCTGTGGGTTAAACCACAGAGCCTAGGACTTGCCGATCAGAAGGTCGGCGGTTCGAATCCCCGCCACGGGGTGAGCTCCCGTTGCTCAGTCCCTGCTCCTGCCAACCCAGCAGTTCGAAAGCACGTCAAAGTGGAAGTAGATAAATAGATACCACTCCAGCAGGAAGGTAAACAGCATTTCTGTGAGCTGCTCTGGTTGGACCAGAAGCGGCTTAGTCCTGCTGGCCACATGACCTGGAAGCTGTACGCCGGCTCCCTTGGCCAATAAAGCGAGATGAACGCCGCAAACCCAGAGTCGGTCACAACTGGACCTAATGGTCAGGGGTCCCTTTACCTTTACGGAACCTAAATCAACAGTGGAGGTTTGACAGATTTGACAGGCCTGACTTTTGAGAGGAGAACCTCTCTTGGTGCATTTTCAAACTCTTGGTGCATTTTCAAACTCCAGGAAATCCCTTGCAATTACAATTTCCCCAAGAAATAATGTTCTTGCCAGTTTGTGGGGCAGCAAGGGACAGTTGCAGGCCTACTGTAGATTTGTCCCCTTTTATTGGATATTGGATCTCAGAGCCACAGTATGAACCAGAATACAACTTTTCTATTATACAGGTCACTCACAACATTTAACTTGTGAGCATTCAACTTTATGCACTTGGCAGGTGCCAAGAAAAAAATACTTTGGCAATCCCACCTGGCATTGCACCCAATGTGTTTGATTACTGTATTTTTCATTCTATAGGACGCACATTATCCCCTACAAAAATTAAGGGGAAATGTGTGCATCCTATAGAGCGAATGCAGGCTGCGCTGCTAAGCCCAAAGCCAGAAGAGGAAGACGAAGCACTGCGGAGGGCTCCGTCTTGCTGCTCTAACTTGGGGACGGCTGCGCGCAAAGCCTCTCCAGGGCAGTGGGGCGCTGCACTCCAAAGGCTTCAGGGATCTTTGAGGCTGGCTTTGGGGGAAAGCAGTGCTTCCCCCCACCACCAGCCCCACAAGCTCTGGTGAATGTACCTTGAACGCACCTTGTTTTAGAGGGGGAGAACAAGAATTTTTTTCCCCCTGTTCTCCCCCTCCTATGGTCCGGTGCATCCTATGGTCCGGTGCGTCCAATGGAGCGAAAAATACGGTATATGGGATTTTGGATGTATTGCACTATCCCCAGGACATAACCCCCTCATAAGTTTAGTCTCGCTTGCACATTTAATATTGCAAAAAGTGTAACGCAAGTCAGGTGGAGTCAGATAAACAGCAATAAAGCTCAAAGTTTTTTCCCCCCAACAAGGATAATCTCCCAAGGATTTATCCAGTTTTTTGTTCTGAATATACGTGGGTTATGATGAGCAAGACAGTAAAAATATCCGTTTATTAAAAATAGCGTCAAGTCCTGTCATTTAAGTACTATTTTACTTACCAAATAATTTTCTAAAACAATTGACAGGTGATTCTTGGTCTTCAATATTTTCTGCTTCTAATAATGTTTCCCCAAGGCCCACCTTTGCAAAGTTTAAATAAAATTTAAAATCTATTAGTTCAAGATTTTGTTCCCCAGAACCATATTGAACAATGAAAAGTAATTGCTTCCTGCCTCACCTCTTCCTGAACAATTTACTTCAGTACAAAGCTGAGAAACAGTGGGGGATTTTAAAACTCAAAATATTCATAAATCAACAAGTTTTGTATTTCTGAGTGTCTTAAATTAGCATTGGCAAAAGTTGTTCTTCTACACCCACTGACTGCTTTGCTATTCTGATTAATTTTAGCATGGATGTTGTAGCACAAAGATCACACAGTCCTCCAAAGAATGTCTTGCCACATTTTTTTTATTTCTACCAATCTGCAGTCAGGTATGAAAATGAGGAAGAACAAAAAAGTATTTGAAATACGAAGAAACACCACTCTCTTACCCCATGTTGAACCACAGTCTCAGGGAAACGTCGCAAAAGCAGAAGCAACATTTCTGCCCGTTCCAACGTATTAAAGCACTGCTCTGTGGCTTTCAGTAACATTTCACACTGAACTCGACCTGGAAGGGTTTCAAATAAACCTGTAGGAGGGAAGATAATAGTAGTAATAATAAAAATATAATTTTATTTATATCCCGCCCTCCCCAGGCAAAGCCGGGCTCAGAGCAGCTAACAACAGTAAAATGATACAACATTCTAAAATCAATTCATTATAAAATCAGTTCAAATCAGATTAACGGCAGCCATTGGGCTAGAGTTCTGTGAGGATTGCCAAAGGAGTGGGTCAGGCTGTGCCCTGGCCAAAGGCCTGGTGGAACAGCTCTGTCTTGCAGGCCCTGCAATGAAGCAAACAATCTGGGGTATGGCTAAGAAGAGAGAATTTAAAACAATAAAAAAGGTTTGAGTGGAAACTAGAAGCCAAGTAATTTGTTGGCTGGGAGAATTTGGAGAAAAGCTACTGGAGGAACGTTCCTCAAGAGCCTTCAGATACATTGCAGCACTGATCATCATCAAGTCAACTGTTTTGCAAAGGATTCAGTGGAAGAAAGGCATACCTCTTAAAAACTGAGTTTGCTTGTCCTGCGAATCGTTCCTTAAGGCTGCTGTAATGACACTAATCTCCCGCCACACCACTGGTTGGTCTGGGAAATTAACAAACCTGAAATAAAGAATGGAAAAAGTTTGGAATTATTTATATCTGTAATCCATCAAGAACAGAAATTTTACTAGGAAAGCCACGCTACTTAAAATGAAAATGTTTCTTGTTTCTTCTAGGAACTAAAGCAGGTTTCCTCTTTTCTGAATCTAACAATTGCCAGGTAAATGCTTCCAGGAAGACCAAAGACAAGGTAATATCCCTGCATAACTGTTTGCCCTCAAATGTGGTACACTAGCTTAGAAGCTAGAGGTTCTTTTTAGCTACTGTAGCTATAGACCTATGCGCTTCCGTGACTAGATCTAAACCTTTTTATACCTACCACCATCTATTGGGGCAGCAGATTCCATGTGAACAAGCATTCTTTTTTGTCCATCCTGATCAGTTTCACTGAGTGACCACAAGTTCCAGTATAGATTAAGAAAATCTATCTACTTCTGTCACACCATACATCATTTTATCAACCCCCAACTGAGGTTGTTTATTTTCTGCAACTTTTCCTATCATGCCTTATAACTGGCGTTTCTCAAACTTGGCTCCCCAGATGCTGTTGGACTACAATTCCCACCATCCCTAGCTAGCAGGACCAGTGGTCAGGGATTGATAGGAGTTGTAGTCCAACAACAGCTGGAGACTCAGGTTTGAGAAACACTGCAAGCAGTACAATTTTAAGTAGAGTGGTTTACAGACAATTTTTTCAGTCCTCGATTGGAAAAAAATTGGAAAGCATCTTACATGTCGTATAGCAATCTGCCTGCTGATGCTGTACGTTCTGCATTCCGTTCAATAGTGTACATCTCATACTGAAAAAACAAGGGCAGAAGATGAGCCATACAGAACACCTTCCGTCAAACTTCTCAATATCACATCTTTCTACCTTACCACAGTAAAAAATGAGGAGGGCAGAAACATCCGTACACTCTCTTTCACACACACATGCGTTTTTTAAAAGGCAGGCAGAGACACAGGCAGAAAAAACCCTTTTCCTATTTGTTTGGGATCTCCATTTAGAACTCTGAGAGGTATGAAAGCAAAGTGCCTGTGCATTTAATGTAGAGTAGAGAGTAATGTAGAGAGTAATTTAATGTAGAGATTGGAGAGTAAGGGTTGAAACGTAAGTTGATGGGAGTATTGCATCTAAATCTATCTTTACCAAAATGTGAAGTGTGTTTTGTTTGGAGCATGTTTACACCGCTGCCTGTTCTCAACATTGCAGTGTGATACTTTCAGGCAATTTAGAGCAATGGGCACTAGAACATATACAAATGAGTTCACTTGAGGTATCTGTATATCCTATTATAGTACTGTACTACTTCCTACACTTTTGCAGTGGGGTATATTTAATAAGGTTACCAGACGTTCCCAGATTTACAAATCAGTCCCCTGACAAAATCCATCTATTTAGTAGGAAGTTGAAAAGTGTCCCCAGATTCATTAAAAAAAAATCTGGTAACCTTAGTGTATTAGGATCAACGAAAACACAAGGAAGCAAACAAGCATTCCAATCCATCAAAAACCTTTACCTGATGAAAGCCTTAAAAGAAAGACAAACCTTTGGCTAGTTAAAACAATCTATGGCCTTTTAGAAGAGACTGGGGTGTTTCTAATGTATTTTTAATGTATTTTTAATCTTTGTTGGAAGCTGCCCAGAGTGGCTGGGGAAACCCAGCCAGATGGGCGGGGTACAAATAATAAATTATTATTATTAAATTATTATTCTAAATTATTATTATTAAATTATTATTCTATTAAATTATTTCCCAACCCATGGTTTTAAGGTATCTAAGTGGCGGGGGAGGGGGGAGGTTGCTTGGCTGTGAGCCACTCTGGGCTGCCCAGGGCAGAATAAAGCAGTGAACAAATTCAAATAATAATAATAATAATAATTTATTTGTTCCCCAGCCACTCTGGGTGGCTTCCACAAAGACCAAAAATACACTAAGGTGTTACACATTAAAAACTTCCCTGAACAGGGCTGCCTTAAGATGTCTTCTGAATGTCAGGTAGTTGTTTATCTCTTTGACATCTGATGGGAGGGTGTTCCACAGGGTGGGCGCCACTACCGAGAAGGCCCTCTGCCTGGTTCCCTGTAACTTTGCTTCTCACAATGAGGGAACCGCCAGAAGACCCTCGGCGCTGGACCTCAGTGTCCGGGCAGAATGATGGGGGTGGAGACACTCCTTCAGGTATACTGGGCCGAGGCCGTTTAGGGCTTTAAAGGTCTGCACCAACACTTTTAATTGTGCTCGGAAACGTACTGGAAGCCAATGTAGGTCTTTTAAGACAGGTGATATGTGGTCTTGGTGGCCGTTCCCAGTCACCAGTCTAGCTGCCGCATTCTGGATTAGTTGTAGTTTCCGAGTCACCTTCAAAGGTAGCCCCACGTAGAGCGCATTGCAGTAGTCCAAGCGGGAGATAACTAGAGCATGCACCACTCTGGCGAGACAGTCCGCAGGCAGATAGGGTCTCAGCCTACGTACCAGATGGAGCTGGTAAACAGCTGCCCTGGACACAGAATGGACCTGCGCCTCCATGGACAGCTGTGAGTCCAAAATGACTCCCAGGCTGCGCACCTGGTCCTTCAGGGGCACAGTTACCCCATTCAGGACCAGGTAGTCCTCCATACTTGCCCGCCTCCTGTCCCCCAGAGACAGTACTTCTGTCTTGTCAGGATTCAACCTCAATCCATTAGCCGCCATCCATCCTCCAACCGCCTCCAGGCACGATAACTGCTATTGGCTTCTGCTATTGAGGGTGGGCGCGCTTGCTACCCAACGACTCGTGTGGCAGAAGCCTGGATTTCCCCACCGCAGCTTTCCCATCTTTGAAGCTCTTTAAACAAGCAGGCAAAATAAAAAAAGTAGGGCAAAGAAGACATGGTAAGTCGGAAGCGCTGCCCCCAAATAGGTAAATGAATTGGGCGTGCTAAGCGTTTCTATCTCTATGGTGCTGAGCCCGCAGAACAGCAACGAAAAAAGGGAGGACGGGGCTTGCGGCGCGCAAAGCACTGTGGGAAAAAGGAGCCGTTAAGGGTAGGCCGCACGGAGCCTGGCGCGCCCTCACCGACCTGGATGTTGAAGTCGGCGGGGTAGAGGCTCCGCGCGGTGATAAGCCAGGCCTTGGCCGCCCACAGGTCCCCCTGGACCAGCTCCCGCGCCCGCTTCACCAGGAACTCGCAGTCGCCCTGCGCCGACATCTTGGCCGTTGCAGGGAGTCGCGCTCCCTCACGACCCGCACATGCGCAGACGAGCCTCGCGACGCCATCTTTCTAGGGCCGGTGACGTAAGGAGGCGTTTTGCGCCTGCGCCGCAGTTACCATGGTTTCCCCACCACCACCACACTCGTGTTTCTAGTGTCATCATAGACTTATGAAAGTGGTAGACTGACAATACAATTTTCATAGGGCAGGACTTCCGGGTTGCTTTCTGACCCCTTTCCACCCAGCCTACAAGGGACTGCTCCCCATAGGAAGCAACGGGGACATTTAAAAAGTTTTTAGCATAGCTGGTTGGGGGCGGCTGTATCATGTTCCATCCCGAAGACTGAAGGAGGAAATCAAATCACTGCAGCATCCCTGGTAGCCATCCAGCCTCTGTTGAAATGACCACATCTGCAATCCGCTCATAGCCGTCAACGTTTTCCTTTTTTAAAGGGAAATTTCCTTATAGGATTCCTTGCAAGAAAAGGGAAACGTTGACAGCTATGAATCCGCTGTCAAGGCTCTGGTGCTGTCATCAAGTGGTCCAGTGCCAAGGGCCTTCTGGCGGTTCCCTCCCTGAGAGAAGGGAGTTGAACGTTCAGGGAACCAGGCAGAGGGCCTTCTCGGTGGTGGCGCCTGCCCTGTGGAACACTCTCCCACCAGATGTCAAGGAAATAAACAACTGTCTGACTTTTAGAAGACATCTGAAGGCAGCCCTGTTTAGGGAAGATTTTAATGTTTAATGCTGTATTGTGTTTTTAATATTTGGCTGGAAGCCGCCCAGAGTGGCTGGGGAAACCCAGCCAGATGGACGGGGTATTAATAATAATAATATTGAGATGCTAACTCAGTTGGAGTGTTATGTCTTGTCCAGTGGGGGGCACAATTTAAGCACTGAGACCTGAGATGGATTTTGTGCTGGAGGTTTTTTTGGGGGGGGCGGTGCAAATCCAAATTTGCAGTGCAATAAACTTCTACAATATAATACTTCTTCTTGTTATACCACCCTTCATCCAAGGATCACAGGGCAGTTTTCAGTATAAAAGCACAAAAATGAAAAACATAATAACAAAATACAGTGGTACCCCGGGTTGCATACACTTCAGGTTACATACACTTCAGGTTATAGACTCCGCTAACCCAGAAATAGTGCTTCAGGTTAAGAACTTTGCTTCAGGATGAGAACAGAAATCATGCTCCGGTGGCGTGGCAGCAGCAAGAGGCCCCATTAGCTAAAGTGGTGCTTCAGGTTAAGAACAGTTTCAGGTTAAGAATGGACCTCCGGAACAAATTAAGTACTTAACCCAAGGTACCACTGTAATAACACCCCCCCCCACACACATTCACATTGCCTCCCGAAAATCATGACTCGCCCATATTTCAGTAAAATGTAGAATCCACACATTCAATTGAGGGAGGGGAACCAAATGGCTTCTCTTTAAAGTAATTGTGTGTGTGTGTGCATGTGTTTTGGTCAGGCTTTTATCAGCAACTGTGGACTGGCCCTATGTTAAAAATAGAGGGTGCAATCTACACTTCCTTGACCTCATTGGAACTTTCTTCTCAAGCACAGGATTCAGTTGCATTAGTTTTACTGTTACGGCAAAATCTGGGTGCGAGGCTGCTCTGCCACCCAGCTCATCGGACTAAGTCCGTGGGTCCCTGCGGAGGAAAATGAGCTCAGCCGGAGACAGGAGCAAGCAGCAGAAGATCCAAGTTTATTGCGCAACAGGTTCAAGGCGAGATTGAACCGTGAGAAAGGGGTGACATGAGTTTTTGAAACTCCCTCCATGTCCCAGAATACAGTGCAAAACACGTCATGAATACATTAAAGAGAGGTTTGGTTACACAGATTACATCATGAATATATTAAAGGGAGGTTGGGTTACACAGATTAACATATGGAGGAGGGAGGGGGGAATATGCAGAGCTACACCAGATTAACATAAGGAGGAGGGAGGGGGGAATATGCAGAGCTGGAGATATGCACAGATAAACACTTCCTGGGGATGAGAAAACTATAGTCCCAAATATGCATAGTCTGGCACCTGACATTGCCTGGAGGAAAGGCTGATCAGAGCAATTTGAAAGGATTAGGGTCTTGACACCTTGCTTGAGGGATTATGCTGGACAGGGGAGATGTGATGGAGTCCTAGAGTAATTGAGCAAACTGGCACGCTGATTTTCTATGAATTTTATAGATTTTAGTCCCTTTTGACATTGACAATTGGAAATAAATTGATATATTGTAGTGAAGAAGAAGGTGAAGAAGACATGCCCCCCCCTTCCGTAACATACTATAGTCACTTCCAGGCAACTTGTCCATTGAGCATTCACTCTGCTTTTCTTCTGGGAAAGAATATAATCTAATTCAAATACTAGCAGTGGGAGCACCCTGGAGTTGGAGTAAATTATAATGTGTTCATGCACTCAGTCTCTCCATAGTAAAGGTAAAGGGACCCCTGATCCTTAGGTCCAGTCGTGGCCGATTCTGGGGTTGCGGCGCTCATCTCGCTTTATTGACTGAGGGAGCCGGCGTACAGCTTCCGGGTCATGTGGTCAGCATGACTAAGCCACTTCTGGCGAACCAGAGCAGCTTGTTGAAATGCTGTTTACCTTCCCTCCAGAGCTGTACGTATTTATCTACTTGCACTTTGATGTTCTTTCGAACTGCTAGTTTGGCAGGAGCAGGGACTGAGCAATGGGAGCTCACCCCGTTACGGGGATTCGAACCGTCGACCTTCTGATCGGCAAGTCCTAGGCTCTGTGGTTTAACCCACAGTGCCACCCGCATCCCAACAGCCTCTCCATATCAATGATCAAAAGACCTTCAGGCTGCAATTGCTGTGGATAGCAAGAAACAGGGCAAGCCTGTCTATGAGGCAGCTTTGTTCCTAGTGTGGGCAAACTGCCTCTGGGGCAACTCCATCCAGACCACAGAACACAAATTCATCTAGACGAGCAAAACTCCCAGCTAATAGCACTTCCATTTTGTCTGGCTGAAGCTTCTGCTAATTACCGGTATCCTCATTCATTCCATAACTGCTATCCATTCATGTTGACAAGGTTCTATGCAGCTGCAGTCTTTAATTAGTAATAAGAATAATTAATTTATTAGTTTATAACCCTGCACCTTCCCCAGAAGGAGCCCAGGAAAACATTTCAATAGGAATACAATTGAAACGTCTAAAAACAGTTTAAAACAACCTTCTAAAAAGATGGAAGGAGGGTGTCCTTCAAAATCTTATCTACTGAAGTTAGTTAATTCAATTCAGCACTCTAAAAGAACTTGAGCATGTTATGGCTGGTCAAGCTATTGTGGTTACAGCAGGATTGTTTATTGTGACTTGATGTCTTTAGCCTTATGCATATGGTTCTGACGAGGGCTGTTAATGAAGATGCATGAGAGTTCCAGCTCCACCATCAGATTTGCAGCCTTGAGCTGTTTTTCAGCAAAAAAATATTTCTGGTCTCTCTATGGAAGATCCAAACAGGTGGCATTTCCAATTAGCTTATCATACTTGCTTTCTTTGCCTTTTAAAACCAGAGATTGGGCTTGGGTGGGGGGACATTTCATGCTAATGGAGGGATCTGTTATATGAGCCTTTGCATATTCTGTGTCTGCAGATGTTAAGTATCACCATCGTATAAAAGATGGCTCCCTCTTTAGACTCCCTCTTTGGACTGTGCACCCGGCCATAACCTTAGCCCAGTCATCACAGTGGAAACTTGTTTGTGGGGAAAAACGCTTCCACCTATTTGTTTTTTCTCCTGCCTGTGCTCTGTAAGAATGATATTGTGGATCTTTCGGTCTGTCTCAGGTCTGTAAGCATGTGCATGCATGTTTTTAGCCAGTTTCGCCCTAATGACTCAGGATATCATTTATCTCTGCATAAAGCCAGATTTATCAAACATAGTCCTTTTTTTAAGTTACAGATAGGTAGCCTTGTTGGTCTGCCATAGTCAAAACAAAAAAAAATCCTTCCAGTAGCACCTTAAAGACCAACTAAGTTAGTTCTTGGTATGAGCTTTCGTGTGCATGCACACTTCTTCAGATACCTTTTTTTAAGTTTCTCAAAGGCAGTTAAAGATCTCTCAATCTCTCTTTTAGGGATTCCTAAGGCGGGTGGCGCTGTGGTCTAAACCACTGAGCCTAGGGCTTGTCAATCAGAAGGTCGGCGGTTTGAATCCCCGCGATGGGGTGAGCTCCCGTTGCTAGTTCCCAACTCCTGCCAACCTAGCAGTTCGAAAGCAAGTCAAAGTGCAAGTAGATAAATAGGTATCGCTCTGGCAGGAAGGTAAACAGCGCTTCCGTGCGCTGCTCTGGTTCTCCAGAAGCGGCTTAGTCATGCTGGCCACATGACCCAGAAGCTGTACGCCGGCTCCCTCGGCCAATAAAGCGAGATGAGCGCCGCAAACCCAGAGTCAGCCACGACTGGACAACTGTCAGGGGTACCTTTACCTTTATCTTAAGGTGTTTATTAAATAATACAAGTAATCTAAAGCTCAGAGGTTTAAGTGGCAGGACTCTCAAATGCAAGAAAGAATCAGAGAATCTTAGAGCTGGAAGGGTCCCCAAGGGACATCTTGTCTAACCCCCTGAAATGCAGAAATCTCAGCTAAAGCATCCATGACAGATAGCCATCCATTGTTGTTGTTTAGCCGTTTAGTTGTTTCCGACTCTTTGTGACCCCATGGACCAGAGCACACCAGGCACTCCTGTCTTCCACTGCCTCCCGCAGTTTGGTCAAACTCATGTTGGTAGCTTCGAGAACACTGTCCAACCATCTCGTCCTCTGTTATTACCATCTCCTTGTGCCCTCCATCTTTCCCAACATCAGGGTCTTTTCCAGGGAGTTTTCTCTTCTCATGAGGTGGCCAAAGTACTGGAGCCTCAGCTTCAAAAGCTCCAAGGAAGAAGAGTAGACAACCCCCTGAGGGAGACTGTTCCAATGTAGAACAGTTCGTACTGTCAGTACTAACAGGGCGAGCCCTATGATTAGACACCTGCCTCAGGCAGCAGATGCTGAGGGGCAGGTTGTGGACTGTGCTATGAATGCCATGTGGTCTGTCGTGTTCCCTCTATGCTAGCCTTCTGCCCTCCAGTAGAAGACACTATCCTTTCACGAGTATTGGAGTAAGCAAGTACTGGTCCGGTTGGTTTCTGTATGTGCCTTAGGAGAGGGCACCACCTTGTCCTTCGCCTCAGGCAGCAAAATGTCTTGAGCTGGCCCTGAGTGCTACCTGAGTGTCGTGCTGCCCTCCTCCATTCCAGCGCTTCCCAGATATTTTGGATTTGTAACTCTCACCGGCCTCAGCGAGCACATTAAATAAGTCCTTATTTTCATAAAATGTTAGTGCAAGAAAACTCAGGTGGCCTTAGGCAGTTTCTCATCAGCCCTCTACATCTGTAGCATGGTGATGATGTACCAGATTTCTACAGGATCATTGCAGAGACAGAGGCCAGAAACTGCCCCTGTCTTACCAGGATTCAATCTCAGCCTGATCTTACTGAGTGTCTGTGGAATTCTTAATCTGCCAGGAAGTATGAGCTGCATTTCCCCTCTTCAGTTTCCTGAGTGGGGGGGGACCTGCCTCCCTATACTTCAGACAATTGTTCATCTAGCAAGTAGTGTCCATGTGGGAATTCTACAGAGATCATCTGTTTTTTTAAAGGATAAGGGGGGAGGGGGCAGGAGCAAAGCCAGCCTCCAGCCAGCGGAAAATAGACTATGCCAAGAGCATATTGAAAAGCTGTCTTCAGCCAGGGCTGGCCAGTTTAACAACTCCATTCCCTGTTCCGATTTGCACACTAGGCTCTTTGACGCAACAGAAAACTGTTCTCTCTTGTGTGTGTGTCCACCCCCTGCCCCCATTTCCTCTTAAACCTGCCTGGACAATTTGGGTTTGTGATTTTTTCTCTCTCTTCAGATGCAAGTTTATGTGAGGATATCTTCTTGACCAGTTCATTCCATGAGGCTGGGTTCTCTTTCCTCGCCTCCCAACACACACTCACCTTCCTGTTTTCTGTCAGGAAACTGGAAAGGAACACAAGGCTCTCATTGCAGATCTGCGGCTGAACTCCTGACCATTTGACAGTCAAGCGCTGCCCTAGCAAGGGGTGTTTGGCAACTTAGCAATGCTCAGGAATTAAAAAACTGGTGAACCTTAAGTGTGGGTTTTCAAAAAATCTTTGCATTTTAAAGAAGTCTTCCGTGATCTCCAGTGAGTCTTATGCAAGATAATAAATTATCCTCATTTTGAAAGTTGGAACAAAGTTACATCTTGCACCTCATGGAAGACAGCAACGCCCAGCAGCATGGAAGGGTACATGTAGGATACTTGCTTACAATTTTGTAAGTAACAAAGAATTTTAGGACAGTCAATTTTGGAAGATGTATACTTTTGAATTCCTTACCTGTCTAGGAATTTCCTTGTAACCTGTATTTGCATGGCACGGTAGACATTTATCTGAAATGCTTTGGCTTTTTAAATTTTTTTAATTGATCAAAACAGCAGTGCACTTTTTAAAGGAAAAGCAGCCTAAGAAAATACTCCTTTCTCTAATCTGTGACAGAGGTAAGTTCCTTGTTCTCTTCTCTCATATTAGAAAGCATATCTTGAAAAGACATGACTGTTCACAACTGGGCTGCATTTACAATGTTGTTTGTTGCCATTTCTGCAAGCCAATTAAAATTAAATGCATGGGGAAAAACCTCAACACTATGGATTTCAACATCTTACTTGCAGCAAACTTGAGTGTTTAATAAGGCTTAGTCCCTATCTAGTTTTGTGTTTAGGATGGTTGCATCAAAAACCCCAGATATTTATCAATTATAACAATGAAATTATATGAAATTGCTTAAAAATAATAATCTGTTGAGAAGAGAGATCTCCTTCAGCATGGCGGTAGCAAATGGATTTTGTGTATGAGTTAGCAAATTTAGGATGTCAAAAAAGATAGACAAGCATAATGTAAAGTATTGCGCCTTCTGGGGATTTTCCAGTAGTGTATGAACTTACTTTGTTTCAAAGCAGACCTTGCACATTTCTTAAGGTAAAGGTAAAGGGACCCCTGACCATTAGGTCCAGTTGTGACCGACTTTGGGGTTGCGGCACTCATCTCGCTTTATTGGCCGAGGGAGCCGGCGTACAGCTTCCGGGTCATGTGGCCAGCATGACTAAGCCGCTTCTGGTGAACCAGAGCAGTGCACGGAAATGCCATTTACCTTCCCGCCGGAGTGGTACCTATTTATCTACTTGCACTTTGATGTGCTTTTGAACTGCTGGCTGGCAGGAGCAGGGACTGAGCAACGGGAGCTCACCCCGTCGCGGGGATTCGAACCGCCGACCTTCTGATCGGCAAGTCCTAGGCTCTGTGGTTTAACCCACAGCGCCACCTGCGCCTGTGCATTTCTTATTTAATAGTTATTACCAGGGCTAGCCTCATGGGTGATGAGGCAACTGCCTCAGGTGACAGGATCCATAGAGGCACCAGATCCCAATCCCCACTTGTTCCCAATGTAAATCTTCACTCAGTCCTTCTCCCCTGGTGAGGAGGGAGGTGCCATTTTGCGGTTCACCTCAGGAACCAAAATGTCTTGGGCCAGCCCTGGTTATTACTTACAGAATAGAGATTTGCAAATATAATGACTCAGGGCTCCAGGAGAGAAGATCCTCCAAACTTCTCCTCCAATCCCACTGCTGTGAAGTAAACCAAGCCATGGTTTCGTTTAACATTAGGTCTCAAAATGGTTGCCCCTGTTTAACTCGCTCTGTCAGATTGCTACTCACAGTTTGCCTGGGGGAATTAACTTCAGGTCTGGTTTGGGATGTAAAGCTAAGCCAAACCATGGCTTTTGAAGACTAGTGTAGACCAAATTACATCTTGAAGTCCCCTATCAGTTAAACAAGGGCTGGCCCATTCAAGAGGCAGACTGAGGAAGCTGCCTCAGACGGCTGAATCTAAGGGGCATCTTATGTGATCTTCCAAAGACTCTGGTAAGCAAGACTTAAGTGTGATCTTGCAGTGCTCTAGTGCAATCTATATGAAACCCAAAACCCAAAGCTGTGCCACTCCAAAAAGCAATACAGTGGTACCTTGGTTCTCAAACGCCTTGGTACTTAAACAACTTGGAACCCAAACATTGCAAACCCAGAAGTAAGTTTTCCGGTTTGCAAACTTTTTTCGGAAGCCGAACGTGCTCCATTTTGAGTGTTACGCTTCCGATTTGAGTGTTATGCTGAGGTCTGTCTGTTTTTCCTATCTATTTTGCGTTTTTGTGGCTTTTTTGTTTCGTTTTTGTGACTGTGTGGAACCCAGTTCAGCTACTGATTGATTCATTGTGTGACTGCAGTACATTGTTTGTTGCTTTCATTTTATGAATCAATGGTCTCATTGGATAGTAAAATTCATGTTAAATTGCTGTTTTAGGGGTTGTTTTTAAAAGTCTGGAACGGATTAACCCATTTTACATTACTTTCTATGGGAAAGCGCGCCTCGGTTTTGGAACGCTTTGGTTTGGAAAGGACTTCTGCTTATTGATCAATTATCCTGATTTATTTGCACAAAGTTTTCAGGGAGGTTAGACAACAACTGCTATTTATTGAGCATTCGTTTTGATTTCTGTGTCAAGCAATTGTTTTCCCATACTTTCCAGTATATTTTGCTGCCACCTTCCTTATAGCAAAAAGTCCAGTTAGGGGGGGAGAAGTGGGTTTATTGTGCAAGAGAACCAAATGAACTTAATCCTGCAACCGAATTTCCCGGAATGTGATTGAATCTCACCCCAAAAGAGCGAGAGTACTCTATGTTGTTTTTACCTAAAAAATTAGTGTGGAAACATGGCAGCTTCCCATGTTATTAACAGGATATTAATGCACACACAGCATACATTTGAAGAACATGCACCTCAAAGGTAATAATTATGGGAGCTGTAGTTCACTCTTCGCAGAACTACAGTTCCCACCATCTATTACAAACAATAGTTCCCAGGATTATTGGGAGGCAGAGAATGTGTTTTAAATGGATGGTGAGTAGATAGCAGACATTAGTGCCAGATTAGAAGCACAGGACAAAGTCACTTAAATGAGCAGCTGTATTCTCCCCCCAACCCACCTATCTTCAATCAGTTGACTGCACTTATTGCTGTAATTCGATCATATTTTGTTACATGCTGTCAGAGAAAAACGACAGCACAATATATAAAGAAAATTAGATGGAGCATCTGGCTTTTCTAGTACTGTTAATCATGGAAGCAATCTTTGTCCTGGAAATAAATTGTAGGTTGCTAGGTAGGATGTTGGGACGCGGGTGGCGCTGTGGGTTAAACCACAGAGCCTAGGACTTGCTGATCAGAAGGTCAGTGGTTTGAATCCCCACGACGGGGTGAGCTCCCATTGCTCGGTCCCTGCTCCTGCCAACCTAGCAGTTCGAAAGCACACCAAAGTGCAAGTAGATAAATAGGTACCACTCCAGTGGGAAGGTAAACGGCGTTTCCGTGTGCTGCTCTGGTTTGCCAGAAGCAGCTTAGTCATGCTGGCCACATGATCCGGAAGCTGTATGCCGGCTCCCTCGGCCAATAAAGCGAGATGAGCGCCGCAACCCCAGAGTCCGCCATGACTTTACCTTTAGGTAGATTGTTAAAAGCCAGGACCTCCAAGATGGCGTTCTCTGAAATGTTATTGATTCCCTGTATGGGGCCAGCTAGCCAGGCTCAGCTTTGTAGTCTCTATGCGTGGATGAGATGATGGTGTTTCCATTTTTTAGGCACACTGAGGAACAGTTTGGGACAACCTGGGCTTGTGCAAAAGAAACTGGCTCCAGCTGAACCGGGATGGAACCAGACAGTTGGTGCTTATAATCCAACAGGAGCCAATGGGAGATGAGAGTCTGGCTCATAACAAATCTGGGATGAAGCTGAATAGAATCAATGGAAATTTAAGTGGGGGAGGCGTTGTGAGTGCAGGGGCACAAGACTGCAGTTCAGAGATGCCCAAGCACTGCAGACCCAAAGACAAGTGCGAAAGAGACTTGAATAAGAGAAACACTGTGTACAGTGGTACCTCAGGTTACAGATGCTTCAGGTTACAGACACTTCAGGTTACAGACTCCGCCAGTGGCATAGCGTGGGGGGTGCAGGGGGGGCCGGCCGCACTGGGTGCAACATCTGGGGGTTAGGGTTAGGGGGTGCAAATCCACGGGTTAGGGGGTGCAAATAACTTGCCTTGCCCCGGGTGCTGACAACCCATGCAACGCCACTGGACTCCGCTAACCCAGAAATAGTACCTCGGCGAATAAAGCGAGATGAGCGCCGCAACCCCAGAGTTGTCCCCGGCTGGACCTAATGGTCAGGGGTCCCCTTTACCTTTACCTTTAGGGAGCCTCCCAGACTGGCAGGGGATAGGCAGGGTATAAGTAATAAATTTATTATTATTATTAATTATTATTATTATCATCATTATTAAATTGTAACTAGTTTTTTTTAAGAGAAACTACACTATCCAAACAAGAAAACAAATACAGTTTCAATGTTAAGTGTTCTGAATTAAACAAAACAAAAAACCCATCCATATATTTATCCACCATGGCATGACGCTGCAATCCTTAAACTACCACAAGATGCACCTCTAAAGTATTATCGCTTGTCAAAAATCCCAGTTTGAAAATCCCATTTTTATTACTCAGCAGTGGCGTAGCGTGGGGGGGTGCAGGGGGGGGCCCGGCCGCATCGGGGGCAACATCTGGGGGTTAGGGGGCGCAAATCCATGGGTTAGGGGGCGCAAATCCACGGGTTAGGGGGTGCAAATTACTTGCCGTGCTGACAACCCACGCTACGCCACTGTTACTCAGGGTTCCCTCCCCCCCCAATTTAAGTAGAAAAGAGGCAGTCTTACCTGTATCTTATCAGGTTGTTCTCATACCTTGTTGCACAAACCATTCCCAGAAGAGGTAAAGAGGTCGCAGGGGGAGAGCTCTTTCACACAGGATGACCTCCAGCATCTGTTCTAGGCAGATGGGGGGGGACCACTCCCCTCCCTCAAACTTGCTGCTGTCTTTGCAGCGTAATTACCTGTGTTTTAAAGATTGCTTCAGTTCCCTAGGAGAATCACAAACATTTACAGGAGCATGACCCCAGAGAAAACACTTGATCCAATTGACTTCAGGCAATCTGGGGCTTGCTAAAGCTTGTAGGTTAGTTTGTAGGACCAGCCACCAGTACCCTAAGGGACCATTGGCACTTTACATTTAAAGCAATATAGGATATCCCAGAGTCGGTCATGACTGGACCTAATGGTCAGGGGTCCCTTTACCTTTTACCTTTATGGGACATGGGTGGCACTGTGGGTTAAACCACAGAGCCTAGGACTTGCCGATCAGAAGGTCGGCAGTTCGAATCAACGGGGTGAGCTCCCGTTGCTCAGTCCCTGCTCCTGCCCACCTAGCAGTTCGAAAGCACATCAGAGTGCAAGTAGATAAATAGGTACCGCTCCAGCGGGAAGGTAAACGGCGTTTCCGTGCGCTGCTCTGGTTCGCCAGAAGTGGCTTAGTCATGCTGGCCACATGACCCGGAAGCTGTACGCCGGCTCCCTCGGCCAATAAAGTGAGATGAGTGCTGCAACACCAGAGTTGTCCCCGACTGGACCTAATGGTCAGGGGTCCCCTTTACCTTTAGGGAGCCTCCCAGACTGGCAGGGGAGTCGGTCACGACTGGAACTTAAATGGTCAGGAGTCCCTTTACCTTTTACCTTTATATGCCACTTCAAACAGCTGTGACTTCCCCTCAAAGAATTCTGAGCACTGTAGTTTGTTAAATGTGCCGAGAGACCCCTATTCCCTTCAGAAAGCTACAATTCTCAAGAGTGGTTTAACCATCTTCCCAGGGAAGTCTGGGAACTGTAAAAGTAAAAGAGGGGTAAAAGGGGTCTCCTAAAACTCTCGGCACCATTAACAAACTACAGTTCCCAGGGTACTTTTGGGGAAGCCATGTCTATTTAAAGTGTTATGACAGCTATTCCTGGACAGGAATTCACGTTGGTCACCTTTCCATCAATCTTCCAGCATCCAGATTACTGGAGGCATCTGATATGCTGTATTTTTGCCGGTTAACACTGTGAAACATTATGAAATAGTAAAATATTGTATGCCACCGAGTTGCCAGGACTCCTGAGATTCAGACCTTGAGGTAAAGTGGATTCTGATGGACAAGCTAGGGATAGGAGCAGAGCAAAAAGCACACCCTCTGACTCTTCACCCTAAGATTTTAACTTCTGCACTCAGAGTCCCTGACCACCAAAATCTCAGAGACCTGGAAACTCTGAAGCATAAAAAGACCATACTAGACCCTGTTCTAGGGAAGGAATATTTTAGAAATGGGCTCTTGGCTGCCAAGTTCCCATACCAAATATATTTACTTTCACCTGGGCAGTCTGCCATATCCCCAAAGCCTGGAGCGCATAGCAGTATTTATAAGGACAAAGAGAATGGTATGTTTTGAAGGTGACTTAATTTCTCAAAAGAAAGTGCAGTGTAGAAGTTTGAAAGTAACATAAAAATACAGGATTTTTTAATCAGGAGAGATATTGGCAACCAAGTAGGCGGTTTTAATTTTATTTTTTTCTTGCATTTTGTGCATCTGATTTAGTGATATCTCTAGCCCACAAAAGCTTTTTCCATCATAAATTTGTTTGTCTTTAAGGTGAGGTACTCATGATTCAAATTTGAAGGAAGTGATGTATCAGGCTTTCCCAAACTTGGGTCGCCAGCTGTTGTTGGACTACAACTCCCATCATCCCTAGCTAGCAGAACCATTGGTCAGGGATGATGGGAACTGTAGTCCGAAACCAGCTGGAGACCCAAGTTTAGGAAACCCTGAAAAAAGAAAGAGAGAGAGATAAGGGGGAGTAGCTCTGTCAGTCTGCAGCAGCATATACATTTATTTAGTCTTTAAGATACTGCACGAGTCTGGGTTTTGTTGTTTTTGTAATTTCTATTACAGTGGTACCTCAGGTTACAGATGCTTCAGGTTACATACGCTTCAGGTTACAGACTCCGCTAACCCAGAAATAGTGCTTCAGGTTAAGAACTTTGCTTCAGGATGAGAACAGAAATCGCATGATCGCGGCACGACGGCAGCAGGAGGCCCGATTAGCTAAAGTGGTGCTTCAGGTTAAGAACAGTTTCAGGTTAAGAACGGACCTCCAAAACATATTAAGTACTTAACCTGAGGTACCACTGTATTACTTTAGGAGACTGGTGTGCTGATTGACATGTGTGTTGTACGAAGCCTGGGGATACTGAAGTGAAGGATAACATGAATGTTTGCTTTGCAGCAGGGCTAACTAAACTAAATTAGAAAATGTTGCCAAATGCACGCCTTGAGTTGCACATATGTATACAGCCCACATGCAAAACCTGCCAGACTGGTGACACAGGTTCAGATGACAACAACAGACCTGTGTCTTTCAAATCCAGTACAGTGGATGCTCCGGTTGCGAACGTGATCCATGCGGGAGGCACGTTCGCAACCTGCAGCGGCACGTCTGCGCACGTGCGGGTTTCGATTTGGCACTTCTGCACATGTGCAAAGCGCGATTTAGCGCTTCTGCGCATGCGCGACCACTGAAACCCGGAAGTAACGCATTCTGGTACTTCCGGGTTTCAGCGTGTCTGTAACCCGAAAAAACGCAACCCTGAAGCGTCTGTAACCCTAGCTATGCCTGTATGTACAATCATGTATTAAAGTGCAGGACTGGGGTCTGAGTGAAGGGGCACACAGGCGCCAAACAAATAATGCATTTGGAATGCAAGGTGTGTTTACTCTCTGGGGCCCAGGGCCAACCCGAGACATTCTGACACCTGAGGCAGACCCCAAAATGGCAGCCCCCTCTATGCCAGGGTAGGAGGGGTGAAGGAAGATCTACATCAGGACCAAGGGCTAATAAATATTGGCATCGGGATCTGCTGCACCAGTGGATCCTGCCGCCTGAGACGGTTGCCTCATCTTGCCTCACGGATGGGCCGGCCCTGCCTGAGCTCACAAGCACTGGCTTTCCTGGATTACTGAGGATCCCATGTTGTTGTTGTTTAGTCGCTTAGTCGTGTCCGACTCTTCGTGACCCCATGGACCAGAGCACGCCAGGCACTTCTGTTTTCCACTGCCTCCCGCTGTTTGGTCAAACTCATGCTGGTAGCTTCGAGAACACTATCCAACCATCTCGTCCTCTGTTGTCCCCTTCTCCTTGTGCCCTCCATCTTTCCCAGCATCAGGGTCTTTTCCAGGGAGTCTTCACTTCTCATGAGGTGGCCAAAGTATTGGAGCTTCAGCTTCAGGACCTGTCCCTCCAGTGAGCACGCAGGGCTGATTTCCTTCAGAATGGATAGGTTTCATCTTCTTGCAGTCCATGGGACTCTCAAGAGTCTCCTCCAGCACCATAATTCAAAAGCATCCATTCTTCGGCGATCAGCCTTCTTTATGGTCCAGCTCTCACTTCCATACATCACTACTGGGAAAACCATAGCTTTTACTATACGGACCTTTGTCGGCAAGGTGATGTCTCTGCTTTTTAAGATGCTGTCTAGGTTTGTCATTGCTTTTCTCCCAAGAAGCAGGCGTCTTTCAATTTCATGACTGCTGTCACCATCTGCAGTGATCATGGAGCCCAATAAAGTAAAATCTCTCACTGCCTCCATTTCTTCCCCTTCTATTTGCCAGGAGGTGATGGGACCAGTGGCCATGATCTTCGTTTTTTTGATGTTGAGTTTCAGACCATATTTTGCGCTCTCCTCTTTCACCCTCAATAAAAGGTTCTTTCATTCCTCCTCATATCAGTGCCATTTCAGTGAGGATCCCATATCAGCGCCCAAACATCATTACAGACATGCAAAACCAAGTCGCTTCCCTTTAAATGCAAATAGCAGCTTCAGAGGAGGCGGTTTTGTTTCAACAGTGGCAGGGAGAGAACTGCTCAGTCAGCTGGGCTTTGCTTATATTTCCTCTCAGTGCTCCTCACAGGTGGTTGCCATCATATCTACGACCGACACAACATACTTCTAATACTGAATTATGTATATTTGCTTCAGCATTGAAATTACTTTTGCACCAGGCTAAGCGCCAACTCAAGTAATTAAAAACGCTTATTAAGGAAGATCTGGAATGTCACCAAGGAAGTCCAGGAACACTTGTCTGGCTTCTCATTCCAACAGGCCAATGTAAGTACCGTATTTTTTGCTCTATAAGACGCACCAGACCACAAGACACACCTAGTTTTTGGAGGAGGAAAACAACAACAACAAAAATTCTGAATCTCAGAAGCCAGAACTGCAAGAGGGATCGCTGCGCAGTGAAAGCAGCAATCCCTCTCGCTGTTCTGGCTTCTGGGATAGCTGAGCAGCCTGCATTCGCTCCATAAGACGCGCACACATTTCCCCTTACTTTTTAGGAGGGAAAAAAGTGAGTCTTATAGAGCAAAAAATACGGTAAGTGTCTTGTTTGTACAAACTTACCGCAGTGAAATAGAGAACTTGTATTGCCTCTGCTTTCACATCTGATATGGCCCAGGTTCACAGAACTGAAGACTTTTGTCTGGGATGGTCAGCAACAGATACAATCATGCCTGAAAGCAAAGCAGATGGTTTTAGGGATGGTGGTGATGAGCTTTGAGATGCTCTCAAGATGTGTACTGGTGTGTACTGGCATACTTTTAAAAAGCAATTAGGAAGACCATTGAAGGCGATAACTCTATCAATGGTTATTTATTAGCCACAATAGCTGCTGTAGTAAGGTAAAGGGATCCCTGACCATTAGGTCCAGTCGTGACTGACTCTGGGGTTGCGGCGCTCATCTCGTTTTATTGGCCGAGGGAGCCGGCGTACAGCTTCTGAGTCGTGTGGCCAGCATGACTAAGCTGCTTCTGGCAAACCAGAGCAGCGCATGGAAACGCCGTTTACCTTCCTGCTGGAGTGGTACCGATTTATCTACTTGCACTTTGACGTGCTTTCAAACTGCTAGGTTGGCAGGAGCAGGGACCGAGCAACGGGAGCTCACCTCGTCACGGGGATTCGAACCGCTGACCTTCTGATCGGCAAGCCCTAGGCTCTGTGGTTTAACCCACAGCGCCACCCGCGTCCCTGTCTGCTGTAGTAGTACTCTACAAAGTCTGCTGGAAAATGCACAGAGGTTTATTCTGGATGCAACTGAAGCTCTGTTTATACCTTTCGATGGAAGCTTTTGTCCAGGCTTGTGCACTCTTCAGTTTGTATTCGGATACAAACAATGCAGCCTGGCCACAAAACTTGTTAATTAACTATATATATTGGGCCCTTTAAGTCTGATTGATTGAAATTATATCAAGCTTTGCTCCCTCATTTGTTGCTTTCCCCGTAAAGCAGAACCCAAAAGCTGTAGGTTTCCTTTAAACATCTGTAATAAACACTGTAGCAGATTCTCATCATCAAATGCTTCCTGTCTCGGAACAGCCTTATCTTCTGCGACAGACAACGAAGCCTTGATAAAGTTACAGCCCAATCGCCTTAATGGAAGTGGAATTAAGTTAGCAGCAGAAAATACGAAGGAGTGACTGGGAAAGTCTTCAGTTGTGATCTCATGTCTGGGAAAGGAAACTCGATCCATTATGCTGAATGCAAATCTAGCATGCTGCGTTCATGCAACCTCAATGGAAAAACGTCATTTCATTCAGAAAGCATAATGTGAAATGCTGTAATATAAATAGGGGGAGGAGGTGGGATGGTGGTGGTAGTCCTGGAAGTTACCTAAAGGAGTAGAATGATGTAATGGCCAGTGGGAGGAGTCCCTCAGCACTCAGAGTTCCCCCTGCCTTTGGACATTAGAAGAAAGTGCAAAACTGCCTGCTGAGAATTCCTTTTGCTGAAGGACCCTGCAAAGAAAGATTGAGGCGGACAGAATAACCCTCCCTGTAAGTTTTTCTCTTCTCTCTCTGACTGTTAGCATGTGTTATTTGGACGAAACTAAAGGCAACACTCGGCTTTGCCCGGGCCTCTCCTTTTCCTCCTCTCCTTTTCCTGCCGCCCTCGCTGTTGACATTATGATTGTAAGGTCTTTGGGACAGAGACTCATTTTTGGCCATTCCATTCATGTATACAGATGACGCTGTCTACGCAAAATAATAATATGCAGTGTTAAGCTGTTTAGCAAAGCTTCCTAGAGTTTAAATTGAGAGCATGTTACCGGGCAATGTAAAATGAACAATTCACAGGGTACCTATTTACCTGGAAGTAAGCCCTATTGATTTCCAGGTACCTTACTTTCAAGTAGAGGGATATAGTCGTGGGACACAAGTTTATGTCCTATATATCCACATGGAGACAGACGTTGTGCAACAGAGCTTCCAATATATACAGTAGTACCTCAAGTTAAGTACTTAATTCGTTCCGGAGGTCCGGTCTTAACCTGAAGCTGTTCTTAACCTGAAGCACCACTTTAGCTAATGGGGCCTCCTGCTGCCGCCACGCCGCAGGAGCCTGATTTTTGTTCTTATCCTGAAGCAAAGTTCTTAACCTGAAGCACTATTTCTGGGTTAGTGAAGTGTGTAACCTGAAGCGTATGTAACCTGAGGTACCACTGTACCGTGACAGTTGAGATTCCTAATTATCTAGGAGTAGAACAACACTGTTTAAATTTCCGCAATGCAAAATTACCGACGTACTGGGAACTTTCTGCTCAGATGTTATAGTAAGTGTTATTTTTCTAGTAGTTTATGATCCTACACTTTCTCCAAGTACCTCAAGGCCATGGGCACAGCCTCTTCCCTCCTACCTGCAGCCCCACAATGTTATCCTTGTTAACAGCTGTTTGAATAAGATAAGTCTGCAATATAATGATCTGGTTTAAGATAAGGCTGCAATATAACGATCTGGTTTGCAGATGAGATGCCAGTAAGGCAAACTACGGCTTAGCAGGACTGCAAAAACCTGCGGGATTGCAGAGACAGGAGAAAATCTACCTTAGCCAATGGTTGAAGTGGGAATCAACGGTTGTCAGGCAGTGGGGGGGCAGTGCCTCCTATTTGCCAAGAGGCCGTTGTAGAGGGAGATTTTTGGGGGATGGAGTGCCAAGAAGGGAGCAGATCTGGCCTCAAAGGAATGTTCTGTAGCACTCGAAACCCTGACAGATGATAATGCATTCCTTGGAGGCCGAATCTGCTGCCCCTGTGGATCCTACCGCCTGAGGCAGTCGGCCCACCTTGCCTCATGGATGGGCCGGTCCTGCTCCCTGGTCTTTTTTTGCTCCCATGTACACTGTGTTAGGGATGCGGATGGCGCTGTGGGTTAAACCACAGAGCCTAGGACTCGCCGATCAGAATGTCGGCGGTTCGAATCCCCATGACGGGGTGAGCTCCCGTTGCTCGGTCCCTGCGCCTGCCCACCTAGCAGTTTGAAAGCACATCAAAGTGCAAGTAGATAAATAGGTACCGCTCCGGCGGGAAGGTAAACGGCGTTTCCATGCGCTGCTCTGGTTTGCCAGAAGCGGCTTAGTCATGTTGGCCACACGACCCAGAAGCTGTACGCTGGCTCCCTCGGCCAATAAAGCGAGACGAGCGCCGCAACCCCAGAGTCGGCCACAACTGGACCTAATGGTCAGGGGTCCCTTTACCTTTACCTTTACACTGTGTTAAGCCAATCTTTGGCTTAGTGTGCCATCAAGACTCCTCTCTGGGAGCTGGCACATTGGCACAATCCTTGTAAACCATAGTTTAGCTTATCTTGTCACACAAGCCAGGTCATCCAGCAAACATCATGGCTGATCAGGGAGTTGAATGTTGCGGAAGTCCAACATTTCAACTATTATACCACATTAGCTCTTCTGCTAACAGGCAGTATATACATATTTCTTCCAATTACCAGCTTCATATATGCAGGGGGGCCTGTTGTGAATCACCCAGAGATCTATAGGTGAAGGGCAGTATACAAATTGTAGTAATGATGATGATGATGATGATGATAATAATAATAATAATAATAATAATAATAATAATAACCTGTTCTGCTCCCCAAAATGAACTAGCATAATTTACTAAAACTGCCCATGTCTACTACTTTGAACTATCTCTTCACCGTTATGAATGAAGAGATCAACTTAGGAGACAAAGGACAGAGCTACAGACAACTTTTTCTTAAAGTGCTGTGAAGGATAATGAGCGTTCAACAAACCATGAGTTAGATTTCTTTCTCCACGAGGTACCACCTCAGCCATGCTACCACCTCCTAACCAAAGAAAACCAAACAGATTCATGCAAATTTAAGTAACTGTACTACCTAACTACCAAAGATTTACAAAGCAGGTAGAATTTCAACAATTTGCCTCTTTAGTGTCCTTTGACTTATATTCCCGCCTCCTAAACAAACAGGAAAAACAGGATTGTCTTATATGAGAATGAGCAGCCCATAACACTGAATTTTGTGAAATACCTTTGGATGATAACATCAAAGTTTTTGCCTTTTAGGGGTCATAAGACTCTCTGCTGTTTTTGTTCCAACCACCTAACTCTGGCTACCCCTCTGGAAATTTAGACAACAAATAGCACATGAGATAACAGGGTTTATTATGGGGAAAGATGCAACTCACCTGAGAAAAGCTATAAACAGTTTCCTGGGGCCTGTGTAGTCATTAGGGATGGATTCTTTATTTGCAGTACTTTTACTTTGTTGTGTACTTTTACCTAAATGTGTAGTTACAAGAAAACAAATTAGCATATGGAAATTGTATGCAAATTTATGCCATGGACCTTTTAAGAATCTAGCAACACCCCTGCCTTTGAATGTCCCCTGACCTTTCCTTGAATATCCCCCAACCCAAAATAAGTAACGGGGGGGGGGGGAGAGACTGGTGCAGTAGGGAAGGATCTCTGAATAAGGGCCTGTATATTTAAGAAAGTATTGCTCTTGAGAACTTTTTGACAGTTGCTGTTTGAAGAGCTCTCTGACCAAAGTCTTGAAGGTTGCTGCTGCTTTAAGAAATAAACAGGAGTATTCATCTAAATTGGTAAGGTGTAATTTTAGTTTATACTGTTAGCACACAACTAATCCTTTCACGGCTTCTATCACTGCTGTCAAAGGCGTAATTGTGCAAAATGAAGTGTAGGGACACAGCTGCATTTCATACGGCCTTGTGGACCTCCTTCGATGAATAGCTATCTGTCAGAAGCTACTTTGCACTTCCAGACTGGAGGGTATAGGCATTTGGGAAATGCCTAAAAGAGGGGAAAGGTGTTAAGCTGTTGACACTGATTCGGGAAGAATGGAGGGAGAGGCAGGCCTCAGCCTGGTGCCCAAACTCAGTAGCTTGCCTTTTGATTAAGAATGCCCAATGCATTCCAACCATAGGCAGTCCTCAGGGCCAAGCAAATGACATATGCTTAAAAATGGATGTTCAAACGAATATAAATAGCCATAAGGAATATGAAGTAAAGATGATGTAATACTGCAAGAACGACTCAAACAGATTTTCCAGTCAACATCCACACAGTGCATTCGTAAGTGCTAACAAACCCGGAGGGATGAACATATGAAGGCGCTGTGTGCCGAGCTTACGCTGGCTGGCAGTGGTTCTTTAGGCTCAGGAAGAGGGTCATCTGCTATATGAATGGCATCCCATGAAACTGTTAGCAGACCTTGCAGCTTGGGTGAACTAGATTAGAACAAGAACTTACAGTTTCTAGAGTTCAAAGGCTTTATTCATGCAGGAACTATTTATAGGATGAGTGGTGAGTGGAGACAGAAGGGAGGGCAATAGCAGACATCTTGTCTGGAGACAACAGCAACATGTCTCAGCTCTTTAGGGTGAAGTTAACTTCGACATAGAGGCTTACAAACAAGTGCTGGCTGGGTTGCTAAATGAACAGTGTCCACTGGTGGTTCAAAGTAACATATGCATTAACTGTGAACTATGGCCTTCTTGGTAGTGGTGCCCTCCCTGTGGAACACCCTCCCTTCAGATGTCAAGGAAGAAACAACTATCTGACTTTTAGAAGACATCTGAAGGCTGTATTGGAAAGTTTTTAATGTTTGATGCTTTATTATGTTTTATATATTCTGTAAGCTGCCCAGAGTGGCTGGGGGAACCCAGCCAGATGGATGGGGTGTAAATAATAAAATTATCATCAATATAAGGAAATGTCTTGGCTTCCCATCAGCAGAAACATCCCCAAACACTCAACAATAAAACAATTGCAAACCCAAAGAGATACAGGCTGAGATAAGAATCTCCACTTGAAAGTCTGGCTGAAAAAGGGAGGTCTTCAGCAAACACCAAAGAGAGAATAGAGACAGCACTTATCTGATATGTAATGGGAACGAATTCCAGAGGGTGGACTGATTCCTGCATCACATAGAATGGACCTCCTGGTATGAAGATGCAGAGTATAGTAATAGGCTGGGTATGAAATCTGTGATATGGTCTTTTAGGGCACCACCTCATTTTTTAACTGGATGTGCCAAGGAACTTGGGCCTTTCAGAGGTTGCTGAGCCATGCTCACCCGCTGCACCGCCAAGGATGAAGAATAAGAATTTTACAAGGTAAGGACCATGTCCATGATATCAATGTAAATTATTTGCCGCCTTGTGAAATGAACACTGGAATTAAAAAATCTTTCAAGCATCCCTATTGTGAAAACCTAATTTGACTTGGGTAAAACATTCAAAAATTAGGTGCTAAGCTTGAACAGGGCATGGAGGTGGGGGAAAACACTTGCACAGCACGTTGCTAAAGTGGTACCTCAGGTTAAGAACAGTTTCAGGTTAAGAACGGACCTCCAGAACCCATTAAGTTCTTAACCCGAGGTACCATTGTAACACACCTCTAAAGGAAGCTCTTAAACACCAGGCCCTAGCAAACTGTTGATCAGGTTTCATTTCCAAAGATCATATCTTGCAATGAGTCAGACATGAGTTAAACGGCCCCTTTTGAAGATGAATTTCCTCACACAGTGTATTCATCTAATTTGCCTTTCAGATCGCTCTCCATTGCTTCTAGCCAACAAGACTGAAACGCCATCAGCTGATGCCATTGAGTTGCCTCACACTGTTGGCTTTTGTGCTTCCCTTTTGATGTGTGCAATGCTTTCCTGTTCTCTCCATGTTGCCTGCATGCCGCTAAGAGAGCATTCGTCAACGAATCCAGGTGTGCCCATGAAGGCAGCTTGCAAACTGGGTCCTGGGAAAAGCTGCTGCAAACCTTAGACCTGCCACCGGAGGAATATGTGGGCGCTGCCGCCAGATGCTTAGCAGAACATGGTTCGTCGAGGGATCGTGGCATGGCTCCCTCGGGTGGCCGTTCTGCTGGTGGTCCTCTGTTGTGCGGTGTCCGTGCTCTACATGCTGGCCTGCACCCCGCGAGGTGACAACCAGCAGCTTGCCTTCCCCAGAGCCAACAGCCCAACGGGGAAAGAGGAGTACCAGGCGATCTTGCAGGAAAGGGAAGACCACCACTGGGACTACATCAGCAGTCTGAAGAGGCAGATTGCAGAGCTGAAGGATGAGCTCCAGGAAAGGAGCCAGCAGTTGAAGAACATCCAAGGCCACAGCAAGGACTCTTTGGGAGTGGGGATAGACCGGAGGGACCCTGAGAAGCCCCAGAAGGCCCTCTTGCAGTTCCTGCATTCCCAGGTGGACAAAGCAGAGGTCCACACGGGAATGAAGCTGCCCAATGAGTATGCCGCGGTGCCCTTTGAGAGCTTCACCCTTCACAGAGTGTACCAGCTAGAGATGGGCTTGACGCGTCACCCAGAGGAGAAGCCGGTGCGGAAGGACAAGCGAGATGAGTTGGCGGAGGCTGTTGAGCTGGGCTTGGAGACTTTGAACAGCCCAGAGAGGAAGAGCAACACAAACCGCCGGGCGTATTCCCCCTCTGACTTCATAGAAGGTGTGTATTCTTGGGAGTCACTCAGGGATTGGTGAGGTTGTTTCTTGAAGGAGATTCCTTAGAAAAGGTGGGAGACTCCTTTTCTGTCCTCAGGTAGAAGCCGAGCTAGGCTTGGATGGGATTAAAAGTGCTAGTGTTCCAATGTCCCTTTGGTAAAGCTCAGTAGCAAAATACAGAAAGCCTCCAGAAATTGAACGGTAAACAAAGGGCCTATTCTACCTGGTGCCAATCTCTCCAATTACTTTCCCCAGATAATCTGTATCTGTGTTTAATTCACAAATCACATTTTGGGGGTGTATTCTTCCCAAACATCTTAGGTAAATACCTAAAAGACTTAATGTGTGGAATGGGTTTTAGTGAAAATGAAACCAGAACACTTATACAAACACTGTTTGAGGCAAATTTTGGTTTTAAAATCAATTTATTACATTTGTGTCCCCTCTTTCCTCCAAGGCAGTGGTTCTCAACCTGTGGGTCCCCAGATGTCGTTGGACTACAACTCCCATCATCCCTGAGCTAGCTAGGGGTAATGGGAGTTGTAGTTCAACAACATCTGGGGACCCACAGGTTGAGAAAGGCTGCTCCAAGGAGCTCAAGGTGGCATATCTGGTTCCCTTCCTCCCCACTTTTTAACCTGACAACAACCCTGTGAGGTAGGTTAGGCTGAGAGACTGCGATTGGCCCAAGGATACCTAGTGGGATTTGTGGCTGAGCAGCAAGTTCAACACTGGACTCCCCCCATCCTAGTCCAGCCTTCTAACCACCACACCACATATAACAATAACACATAAAATGGGAATGCAGTATCTGTTTTTGCTTTAGCAAAATTCCCACCCGCTACCCCCATCCACTACTTATCAACCCCCCAGCCAACCCCAGATGTTTTCTCCCACGTAGTATTCTTTCAGATATTGGAACCCAGCTTAGCCCAGGGCAGGATGACAACGAAAATGAAGCTTTGGGGGAGAAAGCCACAGCCACAGGTTTAAACCAAAGGGCCTACAGTCATCATTTAAGGCTTGTTAAAGGTAAAGGGACCCCTGACCATTAGGTCCAGTCGTGGACGACTCTGGGGTTGGGGTGCTCATCTCACTTTATTGGCTGAGGGAGCCGGCGTACAGCTTCCGGGTCATGTGAACCAGAGCAGCGCATGGAAACGCCGTTTACCTTCCCGCTGGAGCGGTACCTATTTATCTACTTGCACTTTGACGTGCTTTCGAGCTGCTAGGTTGGCAGGAGCAGGGACCGAGCAACAGGAGCTCACTCCATCGCGGGGATTCGAACCGCTGACCTTCTGATCGGCAAGCCCTAGGCTCTGTGGTTTAACCCACAGCGCCACCCACGTCCCACTGAGCCTTGTTAGGTATATCTAATTTCTGCTAAGTGCAGCAACCAGTTCTTGTGTTTCATTTTTTATACTTGCAATAAAATTTAAAAATACAGGCAAGGAAAAGGAATTATATAAAATATAGCCAGGTTGATATTTTGGAGAAAAATGAAAGCGAATGGGAAACTGAGGAGAGAAGTAACTGTTGACAAAGTTTGGGTGTGTAAATTATTCAGCTGAATCACGAGGGGAAATGAGCATCTATATTTGCTTGGAATGTGATCAGAAACTTGGAAGACTTCTATATACAAGAAAAAAGCGAAATCATGGCATCTTTAACAGGTTTTTTAAATAAAACAATGGAAGGCCCTCATTTCTGCACTTGCTGAGTAAGTTTGTATATAATCACTGCATCCCAAATTTGATCAATCCACTGCTGTTTGGAAAGTTGTTTGGGAGATGTCCAGCACGACTTCAACCTTCTCTGCTGCACACAGTTGCTTAAGAAGCGATTTTGACAGAATTTCTTTCCACTCAGCACTCAGAGGCAGCCTTCTTTAGAAAAAGCAAAGCAAAGGGTAGACTCTTCTGGCTTGCATATCAATAGCAAAACTGCTTAATCGTCTCCTGAAAGTCTAGCAGAGCACATTCATCTCATCTGATGCAACTCCTCTAGCTGCAGAGTCATCTTCATTCCTACAGAACAGAATAACAACACAGCTTCAAAGTTAGTCCATTTCTTAACTCTTTCAGTGGCAGTTCCTTGCTTCAGGATTAGGACTTTGACTCACGAGAATCATTAAGGAAACACACCGGTTGCTGCAATGGCTTTGTTGAAACATGTTTTTAAAAGTGTGCAGCTTTCCTAGTAAAGGTAAAGGTAAAGAGACCCCTGACCATCAGGTCCAGTCGCAGACGACTCTGGGGTTGCGGCGCACATCTCGCTTTATTGGCCAAGGGAGCCGGTGTTTGTCCGCAGACAGCTTCTGGGTCGTGTGGCCAGCATGACTAAGCTGCTTCTGGCGAACCGGAGAAGTGCACGGAAACGGCGTTTATCTTCCCACTGGAGTGGTACCTATTTATCTACTTGCACTTTGATGTGCTTTCGAACTGCTAGGTGGGCAGGAGCAGGGACCGAGCAACGGGAGCTCACCCCGTCGCGGGGATTCGAACCGCCAACCTTCCACTTGGCAAGCTCTTGGCAAGCAGCCTGCATCACAAATATTTAATAACCAGCCAATTTCTCTCTTAATTAACTGCCTACTTTATGTGAATCAAATGAAATAGGAAGAGCCGTTGGGGCTGAAGAGAAGAGTATTTGAAGAAGCAAAACAGGACTTTGATTAACTCTTCCCTTAAACATCATATTTTTCCATATTCTCAGCAGCTTGAACTTCAGCTCATCTTCCTAGGAGATTCACAAGAAAACAATTTTTAAAAGAAAATAGCTTCAAGTTGAGGAGGAGATGAAAACCTTCCCTACAAAATCACAAAATCAAGGGAATGCAACATGAGTCTTGCAGCAAGCCCCAAGTGCTACATTTTCTCTCCACATGAGCAGAAAAAAAACCAAAGTATAAATCTGCACTCACTTCTGAAATTCCTTGCTAACGGCTGTTTTCCCCTTTGTTTCCCTGACAGGCCTTCGTCGGATAGAAAGAGATAAAGGCACCCTGTACGAGTTGATATTCAAGGGAGGCAAAGCATACGAATTTGAGCGAATTGTCCTATTCAGACCATTTGGCCCCATCATGAAAGTTAAGAATGAAAACCTCAATATGGCCGACACCCTTATCAATGTCATAGTCCCGCTGGCTAAAAGAGCCAGCAAGTTCCAGCAATTCATGCAGAATTTCAGGTTAGTAAAGCTGCATGCTCTCACTGCCCTCCCCACAGCTGTGCCCCAATACTTCTTCTTCGGTAATAATAGCTTTTCTTACAAATACAGTCATAGGTAAAGGTAAAGGTGACTGACTCTGGGGTTGCAGCGCTCATCTCGCTTTATTGGCCGAGGGAGCCGGCGTACAGCTTCCGGGTCATGTGGCCAGCATGACTAAGTTGCTTCTGGCGAACCAGAGCAGCACATGGAAACGCCATTTACCTTCCCGCTGCAGCGGTACCTATTTATCTTCTTGCACTTTGATGTGCTTTCAAACTGCTAGGTTGGCAGGAGCAGGGACCGAGCAACAGGAGCTCACCCCGTCACGGGGATTCGAACCGCCAACCTTCTGATCGGCAAGTCCTAGGCTCTGTGGTTTCAACCACAGCGCCACCCGCGTCCCTATACAGTCACACCTCGGGATAAATACGCTTCAGGATAAGTATTTTCAGGTTGCGCTCCGCGGCGACCCGAAAGTAACGGAGCGTGTTACTTCTGGGTTTCGCCGCTCGTGCATGTGCAGACGGTCAAAATGACGTCACACGCATGCACAGAAGCGGTGAAACGTGACTCGCGCATGCGCAGTCCCGTCTTACGTTCTGTTCAGGATGCGAACGGGGCTCCGGAGCGGATCCGGTTCACAACCCAAGGTACCACTGTATGCAAGTAGTGAGTTGACAAGGCAGACGACACAGAGATTTCTCCAAGTAGTTCTTTATAAGTAAGCTGGAACTGAACTGAACTGAACACAGCTCAGCCGGTCTGCTTTTATAGGCAGCCGGCTGTCAACATTGTAACAACAACACGCCAGGGTTTCCCGCCTAAATTAACTGACGTGGACCTGAATGAAAACTATATACAGTGGTACCTCGGGTTAAGTACTTAATTCGTTCTGGAGGTCCATTCTTAACCTGAAACTGTTCTTAACCTGAAGCACCACTTTAGCTAATGGGGCCTCCTGCTGCTGCTGTGCCGCCAGAGCACAATTTCTGTTCTCATCCTGAAGCAAAGTTCTTAACTTGAAGCACTATTTCTGGGTTAGCGGAGTCTGTAACCTGAAGCGTCTGTAACCTGAAGTACACAATACCCCTGGTGGCCAGGGTGAGAACTTCAATACATAACACAGAGCATCAGTGCAGGCAAGGCTGTATATTTAGTTTCGCTTTAATTATTTACAATTTCATTAAGTTTCTTTTAGGTTTTACCTTACCCTTATCCCCTAGCTCAGCGGAAGAGTACAGTCAAACCTCGGTCTCTGAATGCCTCCATTTTATAATTTTCCGGCCAGGGGCGTAGCTAGCTGCTCCGACACCCGGAGCGGCGGGGTATGGGGTGATCCGCCTAGGGGGACTGCAAAGCGAGCTGCCCATGGGAGTCTGCCTGGCGGACACAAACCCCGTGCTGCCATTTCGGGCAGTGCGGTTCCCCGAGCTACATCACTCCCAGGAGAGACATGTGGCTCGGGTGCGCTGCAGGCCAGGCCCCGCCGTAAGTGCCGCCCCCGCGGTGTGCCATTTTGTCACCCCCTCAGGGGTAACACCCGGGGCGGCCCGCACGCCCCACACCCCTTCCTACGCCCCTGTTTTTGGCTCCTGAACACTGAAAACCCAGAAGTTAGTGTTCCAGTTTTCGAACGTTTTTTGGAAGCTGAATGTTCGACGCGGCTTCCACTTGAGTGCAGGAAGATCCTGCGGCCAATCGGAAGCTGCGCCTCAGTTTACGTTCGACAACTGAGGTTTGACTGTACATGCTTTCCATGCCAAAGGACCCAGTTTCATTCCTTGGCATCTTGTGGCCGGAACTTTGTACAGGATGAAAACAGAGCAAACCATGTGGGGTCTCTAATAGTAGTAGTAGTAGTAGTAGTAGTAGTAGTAGTAGTAATAATAATAATAATAATAATAATAATAATAATTTTTATTTATACCCCGCCCTCCCCAGCCAAGGCTGGGCTCACGGCGGCTAACAAGCAATAATAAAAACAAGTTGAATGAATACAACTTAAAAACAAAATTAAGATACAACATTAAAATATTGAAACGTTAAAATATTAAAATGTGGGAGGAGAAAGGAAAAGAAAAAAGAAAGAGGGGGAGGGAATCAAATTGCCTCCAAGCCAAAGGCCAGGCAGAACAACTCTGTCTTACAGGCCCTGCGGAAAAAAAGCAGATCCTGCAGGGCCCTGGTCTCATGAGGCAGAGCGTTCCAGCTACTGCGGAAAAAATCCCAAAATCCAGTTTTAACCATTCGTATCCAGGGAGGTGCATGCACATAAATGCACACAGAGCGTCTCTGCCCTTCCATCCCCCCATCATATAACACATGATATAACATACTCAAGCTAAAACTATGAAAACCACACAAGTTACAGGGAACCAGACAGAGGGCCTTCTAGGTAGTGGCACCCGCCCTGTGGAACACCCTCCCACCAGATGTCAAAGAGAACTTGTAGAAGACATCTGAAGGCAGCCCTGTTTAGGGAAGCTTTTAATGTCTGATGTATTACGGTATTTTAATATTTTGTTGGAAGCCGCCCAGAGTGGCTGGGGAACCCCAGCCAGATAGGCAGGGTATAAGTAATAAATTATTGTTGTTATTATAAAACCAGTAGCAGAACTAAGGTGTGTGTCACTGTGGCCAGATCATGCATAATGGAAGGAAGCTTACGCATTTACTTCTCTTCCAGGGAAATGGGTATACAGCAGGACAGGAGAATTCACCTCACTATCGTTTACTTTGGGAAAGAACAAATGAGCGAGGTCAAAGGAATCCTTGAAAACACATCCAGGTGAGTACAACCACGGATGCCGTTCTTTCTTCAGAAATCAAAGGGCAAATGCTTGTTGGGCTGCCCTTCCTCTTAAGTTGTGGGTGAACATATCAGACGACACAGCAATTCTCCAAACTGCTGTTGCTGTTTAGTCGTTTAGTCGTGTCTGACTCTTCATGACCCCATGGACCAGAGCACGCCAGGCACTCCTGTCTTCCACTGCCTCCCGCAGTTTGGTCAAACTCATGCTGGTAACCTCGAAAACACTATCCAACCATCTCGTCCTCTGTCGTCCCTTTCTCCTTGTGCCCTCCATCTTTCCCAACATCAGGGTCTTCTCCAGGGAGTCTTCTCTTCTCATGAGGTGGCCAAAGTACTGGAGCCTCAGCTTCACAATCTGTCCTTCCAGTGAGCACTCAGGGTTGATTTCCTTCAGTATGGAGAGGTTTGATCTTCTTGCAGTCCATGGGACTCTCAAGAGTCTCCTCCAGCACCATAATTAAAAAGCATCAATTCTTCGGCGATCAGCCTTCTTTATGGTCCAGCTCTCACTTCCATACATCACTACTGGGAAAACCATAGCTTTAACTATACGAACCTTTGTTGGCAAGGTGATGTCTCTACTTCTCAAGATGCTGTCTAGGCCTGTCATTGCCCTTCTCCCAAGAAGCAGGCGTCTTTTAATTTCGTGGCTGCTGTCACCATCTGCAGTGATCATTGAGCCCAAGAAAGTAAAATCTCTCACTACCTCCATTTCTTCCCCTTCTATTTGCCAGGAGGTGATGGGACCAGTGGCCATGATCTTCGTTTTTTTTGATGTTGAGCTTCAGACCATATTTTGCGCTCTCCTCTTTCACCCTCATTAAAAGGTTCTTTAATCCATGAAGGGGATTCTCCAAACAGCTCTTGTTTATTCACAGGCCAGAACAGAACTGACTGAAGGGTTCAGTCAGCCTGCTTATATAGAGCTCCAGTACAACGTAACTGCAACAATTTTCTAAAACTATCCAATCACTGAACGTCACTTTCGATCCCTTATTTGCATAACTATCTACAGTATCCCCCTGCTGGCCCAGGGTGAGAACTTCAGTACATAACACATCTCATCTCATTAGTGGTAAAGCCATGTTTTCATTTGGGTTGAAAGGCCTGTTTTGTACCAGCAATGTTGTATGACCCGGCTGTGGTTTTTCAGTGGAAAGAGGAAACCCGCTTCGTTGTGTCTACATGCTCAGAGGAGCATCTTATCACATGTTACCCTAACAATAGTTTCTGAAACTGGGTACCTGGGCCAGACAGAGTGGGAGGGAGCAGGAGAGCTTAATGGCCTTGGCTCTAAGCTCAAATGGGGCATCAGATTTAGACACTTTTAATGCTTCCCGGACTAAAATGTGACACACACTGTCATCTTAGAGCTGCCGCTTTAAGCAACTAAGAGATGCGATTTGGCAAAAGAACCTAGCAGTTCGAAAGCACGTCAAAGTGCAAGTAGATAAATAGGTACCACTCTGGCGGGAAGGTAAACGACATTTCCCTTGCGCTGCTCTGGTTCGCCAGAAGCGGCTTAGTCATGCTGGCCACATGACCCAGAAGCTGTCTGCAGACAAATGCCGGCTCCCTCGGCCAATAAAGCGAGATGAGTGCCGCAACCCCAGAGTCGTCTGCGACTGGACCTAATGGTCAGGGGTCCCTTTACCTTTACCTTTTAAAGGGTAAAGTCACTCACAAAAAGATCACTATGGATGAAAACATCAGCACAGAAAAAGCTCTGTCTTCCCTTCCAGAGATCAAACAACAATGGAGGGCAGGGCGAGGCGGCGTGGCAGGAGTCAATTTTAGCGACGCTAAGGAAAGGGAGCCAGAGATCGACCGCGATCTACCAAAACCTCACGGGGATCTACCAGTAGATCGCAATCAACCTGTTGGACATTCCTGCACTAGATAAACTCATTTCAGAATTTGTCAGGAACCACCCCATCCTTCAAGATCTGTCAAATGTAGTTGACCCTTCTAGGGTGTGGAATTGTGAATAGTGGGAGTGGAACCATTTCCCTCTGAGCTTGAGCAAGTGCCAACATTTATGACACTTCAGTGTCTATTAAAAACACATTTGTGCTCTCAAGCCTTGGCTGGTGGTTGACTCCAGCAAGATAGAGGTAAAGATAAAGGGACCCCTGACCATTAGGTCCAGTCGTGCCCGACTCTGTGCTTGCGGTGCTCATCTCGCTTTATTGGCCGAGGGAGCCGGCGTACAGCTTCCGGGTCATGTGGCCAGCATGACTAAGCCACTTCTGGCGAACCAGAGCAGCGCACGGAAACTCCATTTAGCTTCCCGCTGGAGTGGTACCTATTTATCTACTTGCACTTTGACGTGCTTTCGAACTGCTAGGTTGGCAGGAGCAGGGACCGAGCAACGGGAGCTCACCCCGTCACGGGGATTCGAACCGCCGACCTTCTGATCGGCAAGTCCTAGGCTCTGTGGTTTAACCCACACCCACAGCGCCACCCACATCCCTCTCCGTCAAGATACTATACTCTTTAAAGCTGCCTTGATTTACCAGCTGCTTTTGTGATGCTGGTGTTCGGGATATATTTTAAGATTGTCGTTCACCAGCTGGAGATTGATGTGAAGGGCAGTCTTTAAAAGTTTTAATTTAAATAATGGAATACTCTACTATATTTCCCAAAGCACATTTTGTGTTGTGGTCTCTCATCAAAGCCGGAAACCGGCAAAATCCAGATCAGCCAACTTAGCATTCAGGACTCAAGGCGATTCCAGCAGCCACCACAACAAATCTGTTTGTCATTAAGGTGCCACAAGACTCTCTTATTTCTTCACTTGTGACAAATGCTCCTGTTCGGTGCACAATTCATACCTCTTCTTTGCTTTTTGGTTCCTTTTATTTCCCCAATGTATTATTTAGTAATGCAAAAAAGACATTATATTGTCTTATCAGCAGAAAGGACTGTGCAGATCACACTATTACATTAAACTTAACAAAAAATAAGGAGTAAGGTCAAATGCCTTCCCCAAATCTTTGATTCCAAAAGGCAATAAAAACCACCCATATTTCAGTAACTCTATTTAAATATCTTGTTACGTTTTCTCACGCATGATTATAGTTGTAAGATATGCTTATGTAGCAATGATTATTGGATCTTTCAGCAATATCCCACGACTTCCTCAATATTGCCCAGAATTAGGCACCATTTAAAAAACATGATGACATTACCAAAAGCTCTGCACTTAATTGCCCCATATTCTCCAGCATTAATCATCAGGCATCCTTTATAAGTGCTTCAATTTGTGGGTAATTGAATACAATAAATACCCCGTTTTAAAAAATTGCCGTATTTTTCACCCCATAGGACGCACTTTTTCCCCTCCAAAAATGAAGGGGAAATCTGTGTGCGTCCTGTGGGGCGAATTCAGGCTTTCGCTGAAGCTTAGAGAGCAAGAGGGGTCGGTGTGCACCGACCCCTCTCGCTCTCCAGGCTTCAGGAAGCTATCAGCAAGCCTGGGGATCCCGCGGGAGTTCCCACAGGGCTCCCTGGGCTGCGGATAGCAGCCTGCTGCCCGGAGCGCGGGGCGCGCTGAAGCAGAACACCCCGCGCTTCGGAAAGATATCATTTTCTCCTCTAAAAACTACGGTAGGTGCGTTTTTAAAAGCTCGGGCTGCCCCCGCGGCTGGGGGGGGATAATTTTTTTCCTTTATTTCCCCCCCCCCAAAAAAACTAGGTGCGTCCTATGGGCCGGTGCGTCCTATAGGGCGAAAAATACGGTATGTATCAAATTTACTGCTATCCGAGTTTTACATATTTTATTTCCTATTCAGTTCTAGGTATTCTCCTGTATATTAATTCCTAGATCTTTCCCCTATTTGGGGGGAATTTTGTTATTGCTGTTGCTGCTGCTTCTGCTTCTTATTTTAACTCTTTATTTGTCTTCCTAAAGACAAAAGAGGCCAAATAATGAAATAATGCTTATGTTGCCATTCCTCCTTATACAGATCAGTCAACTTCAAGAATTATACCTTCATCCAGCTGAACGAAGAGTTCTCAAGAGGGAAAGGCCTGGACGTGGCTGCACGGTTTTGGAAAGGAAGCAATGTTGTCCTCTTCTTCTGTGACGTAGATATATACTTCACAGCAGAATTCCTCAACACGTGTAGACTGAACACACAACCAGGTATAGCTATCCTTAGATTTAGACCTTGGTCTGTTTCGCCAACATAGAGCGTTCATCCATGCTTGTCCTGTGCCGAGAAAGCATGGGTTGAAGTGTTTTGCCTTTGCCCTGCTGCTTTCCCCTGGAAAACCTACTCTTTAGTGCTAAATTGGAACAAACAGCAATCAGCAGGAAACTCGACTGCTCCCCCCGCTCCGCCAATCATAGCTGTCAACCGTCCTTTATTTGGCGGGAAAGTCCCTTATCCGAGCGCTGTGTCCCGCTGCTGTCCCTTATTGATGATGTCCCTTAAATTTCCCGGGTTTCAAAGGAAGCAGCTCCTCTTCTTCCCTGCCTGCCGGCCAGGGAGAAGGGAGGCTCCAACTGTGTTGCTTCGCTGCATTGCTCACCCAATAAGGAGTCTAAGAACGACTGGGGGGTGGAGCTTGCATGCCTTGTGCTGATCAAATCGGCTGCGTTGCCTGGGGACTCGCCTTTGCTCAGCGCTTCCCAGCGGAGAGGTGACGGTGGTTTTCCTTGCTGCATCCCCTTTGCCGGGTTGCTGCACTGTGGGAACCACAACTTGAGGCTTCGTTTGGCTGCTGGCTGGGCTTTCTGCCTTTGGCTCGGAGGGGCTCAGAAGTTGAACATACCTGTGCTTGGAAATCCCTTATTTTGGCTGCTGATCCCTTATTTTTGAGGCTGCTGGTCCTTTATTTTCAAATCTGTAAGTTGACAGCTATGCCGCCAATTCAGTGCTAAAATATGGGCTTCCCCAGGGGAAAATGGTGGGGCAAATGGAAGTTTGGATGAGACTTAGGTTAGAGCCCCTGTGACACAAGTGCAGGATAGCTGGGATCCCATGAACTTGACAGCAAAGTTGCTATCAGAATGATACCACTTTAATCAACAGAACAGAGCAACTCCAAAAAGTTGGATTCTTTTTCTACAAAAGGCTACAAACCCCCCAAGAGCACTTAAATCTAAGGCTATGAACATAAAAGTCAACACATTCCAGGATAAAAAAAACATATATGCAAACTTAGCACAAATAACCCAGTTTTTTCAACACACTCTCATTTTTAGGGAAGAAGGTGTTTTACCCAGTTCTTTTCAGCCAGTATAACCCAGGCCTAATTTATGGACACCACGATTCCATTCCACCTGTAGAACAGCAGTTGGTAAGTAAATGGGTTAAATGGCTTTAAATGTTGTTCAAAATCCATATATACTAAAAAAAGAAAAAAAGGCACACTTAAACGTTATCCTGCCTAAAATATGGAACCGTTTCGGCTCAAAATCTTTTTAAAATTGTGATGCACCAATTAGAAGGCAAAGGAGTTTAGGACTGTGGTTTATGAATATGCTGAGAAAGGGCAGCAAGGGAACTTTTGGACTGGTCTCTATTTTCAGGTGAGATTCGATCACCAGCAAATTCATGTTGTGCAATTATAGTTCATTGGGAGCTCTTGTGCAACAAACCTGCTTCCCCCCCCAAAAAACCTGGACTTTTTGCAATAAGGGGGCATGATGCGGAAATGCATTGGGAAGTTTGGGATAAGGCTCGCTAACACCCCCAGATAAATCAGAATGAATGCTCATTAAAGAGGCAACATCATCTAATCTCCCTGCAAACAAATCAGGATGAACACGCAGTAATGATGTCATCTGAAAGCGGCTTTAGTATTCAAATCCCAAACCTCAGCTGAAATCAGCAAAAAATATGAATTGCATGTTCATACCCAGAAACCTCCCCTCTAAATAAATTCACACATGACTCAAATTTTGGTTTTGGTTTTTGGCAGAATTTGGGTCACAACTTTTTTGATTACAGAAAGTGACTGGTTGCATAGGTTCTGGTTTGACTAGCTCCCTGCCATGCAGGTAGCGCTGACTCGGGGTTCCAGCATAGGTCAGCCAAGGGTGAACACCTGGATAAGCGGAAAGCCGGGAACCGGCTATCTCCGCCACCCAAATGTCCCCCCTGGACTCAGGCACGGGCACAACTCCCTCTCAGGGGTTGACCAAATCATCGAGTCCCTGGATTTCTTTAACGGAATACCCTTCACATAGGGATGGCAAGAGTGTTCTCCCATCCCTATCACCTGAACCAGAGACTATCCGCAACTTTACAAGTTGTGATGTTTTGCTACGCGGCAGGCGAAATCCAAATGGCAACAGCCAAACACCCAAGTGGGGAAATTTCCTGCCGTGCCCCTGTCCCAATGACTGACGACACACGACGGCATAGCAAGGTCAAGCACAAGCCCTAAAAGTAGAGAGACGTGGGCGGGTGTTCCGATGCACAAGCCGAAAGAGGAAGCTCTGGGTCACGTGCATGGGCGTAAATAGGTCCCTCGAACCGTTTGGCCAGATTGAACCCAGATTTGAGGGACCTACCAATTGGGGGTTGTAGCTGATTAATAGTACCCACCCACAACACCGTGTGTCAGTTTCCAGGTCTCACTGCAATATGTGCCCTCCTTAAGGGTAAAAAGTAAACAGGTAAAGGGACCCCTGACCATTAGGTCCAATTGTGGCCAACTCTGGGGTTTATTGGCCAAGGGAGCCGGCATACAGCTTTCGGGTCATATGGCCAGCATGACTAAGCTGCTTCTGGCAAACCAGAGCAGCGCACGGAAACGCTGTTTACCTTCCCGCCGGAGCAGTACCTATTTATCTACTTGCACTTTGACGTGGTTTTGAACTGCTAGGTTGGCAAGAGCAGGGACCGAGCAACGGGCGCTCACCCCATCGCGGGGATTTGAACTGCCGACCTTCTGATCGTCAAGTCCTACGCTCTGTGGTTTAACCCACAGCGCCACCCGCGTCGTCTTTAAGGGAGGACCCGATTACAGTGGTAACTTGGTTTAAGTACTTAATTCATTCCAGAGGTCCGTTCTTAACCTGAAACTGATCTTAACCTGAAGCACTACTTTAGCTAATGGGGCCTCCTGCTGCTGCCGTGCCTCCAGAGCACAATTTCTGTTCTCATCCTGAAGCAAAGTTCTTAACCCGAGGTACTATTTCTGGGTTAGCAGAGTGTGTAACCTGAAGCGTATGTAGCCCGAGGTACCACTGTAATGGACTATTACATTCCAGGGCCATCATGAGACATTCTTTCTCTGTAGCCTCCCCAGGCTGCAGGGTGGGGATAATAGCAATGGTCTGCATTTGTATTAGCGGGGGAAATTTAAAAAATGTTTTAAAACTCCACAAGGCCACATTTTTTCATACAAAATAAAAGTCAAGAGTCCAGGAGTCTTTGCTTCTACTTTGTTTGGTGGTGCTGGTGAGTGCTGATCAATACTGAATTTCTCCATGATTTCAAGCATCACTAACAAGCCTTGTCTCCAGATGATGGAAGTGTCAGCCTACTTTTTTTAATATGTCTATAGCAGCATGGCAGTTTCAAGTGGCAGATTTATTTGGTATGGATATAGCTAAAAACAAAGACTGTGTAGGGACCTCACACACTAGGTGGACCACCTGAAGACATGCTAAGTCCTTCTTGTGTATCTGATTCTAACATGTGCGATGTAGCTCTTAGAATATGAAGGAATGGCAAAGGTGAGAGATCCCTGCCATGCAGGTAGCGCTGACCCAGGGTTCCAGCATAGGTCGTAGCACACATAGGCCGCCGGCGTACCTCGAGGACTATGAATGCGACCTCCCGGACAGGACTGGAACTTAGAGGGGAGGGGTGTTATGTACTGAGAACAATAGGATCCAAAATGCAGCAGTCTGATTGGTCCTAGAACATTAGGATTCAGAATGCTGCAGTCTGATTGGTCCTAGAACAATGCAGCAGTATGATTGGCCGGCAGGAGCCACCCAATCCAGCTCCAGATAGAAGTGAATCCACAACCTGATTGGCCTACAGGAGAATTCCGGAATTAGCCAATCACGTGCAGCCCATTGTGTAAATAATATATATAAAGCAGATACTTTGAGGGGACTTTCATTCCCTCCTCACCACTATGAGCTGAATAAAGAGCATGAAATCACTTTGCGACTCTGAGTATATTTCAGTATGGATATAGCTAAAAACAAAGACTGTGTAGGGACCTCACACACTAGGTGGATCATCTGAAGACATGCTAAGTCTTTGTTGTGTATCTGATTCTAGCATGTGCGATGTAGCTCTTAGAATATGAAAGAACGGCAAAGGTGAGAGATCAGGGAGTGTTAACTGACTGCAGCTGGAAGCAGCCACCGCACAGGGGTAAATGATCTTTATGTGAAATATGCACGTATACATACACAGATAAATGCACCTTTCTTTCTTCCAGGTTATAAAAAAGGAGACAGGGTTTTGGAGAGACTTTGGTTTCGGAATGACTTGCCAATACCGCTCTGATTATATCAACATTGGTAAGAAATGAAATCAAATGAATATTAATTTAGATATTAAATCCGATCAAGGCTGGTTCCCACCATGCCAAATTGGTGTTATCTTTATGTGGGGCCCAAGCAAGCCCCTTCTCTGGACCCTTAAGGCTCCCAAGCCATTTTGGGAATACAGTGGTACCTCTGGTTGTGTACAGGATCAGATCCAGAGGTTTCCGCAACTGGAGGTGGCGCTTCTGCACATGGCTCAGTTTAGCATTTCTGCGCATGTGTGCGGCACATAGAGCACTTCTGCCCATGGCGAAACCTGGAAAAATACTTCCGGGTTTGCCATGTACGTATCCTGAAGGATACGTAACTGGAGGTGAACGCAAGTAGAGGTACCACTGTATATTTTAAAATATTGAGTCATATCCTGATCTGATCCAAAAGACTCTGCAAGTAAAGAAACTGTCAGCGCAGTTGATTTCTCTTGAAAGGCTTTCCCCTCAGCTCCTGGGCCCACAGGTCTCTCTCTCTGTGCCACAATCGCATGAAACCTGTCTTTTCTTTCGTAGGAGGATTTGATCTCGACATAAAAGGGTGGGGAGGAGAAGATGTGCATCTGTACCGCAAATACCTTCACAGCAACCTCATTGTGGTCAGGACGCCTGTCCGGGGCCTCTTCCACCTCTGGCATGAAAAGCACTGCTTGGATGAGCTGACCCCAGAGCAGTACAAAATGTGCATTCAGTCCAAGGCCATGAATGAAGCCTCTCACGGCCAGCTGGGGATGCTGTTCTTCAGGAGGGAGATCGAGGCTCATCGGCGCAAGCAGAAAGCAAGCAATAAGAAGTCTTGAAGCCAAAGGAGATAAAAACCAAGAACCTCAAAATTTGACTCCGAAGGGTGTTCCCAAAACCACACTCGCAGGGGAGGAAATGCGTCTCTTGGTTATTTGCTTGCAGGGCTTTTGATACCACCGTAGTCTTTTCTCTGTGCCCACACTGCAGCACTGGGTGATGCCATTGTGGCATGGAGAATAGCTTCCCCTCCAACCCCTCAACAGTTTGATAGTTGAAGGACAAACAAGGTGGTTTTCCAACTTTGACTGACGCTACAATAAGAATACACAAAGCTTTACATTTTATCAAATGGGTAGCAAGGTGCTCATAAACTTGAACTGAATGAAATCCCAGGGAGATCTTTACAGAGTGGAGCCTGTAATGTTGAAATGAGGTTACTGACGATAGCCCCGATCCAGTTTTTTCCTAGACTCTGTTGTTGTGAGTAACCAGTGGCCCTAGATAGGAGATGCACACGCATATCTGGGCCATGTGTGCCACCAATCCAATTCAAGGGAGGTTATTAGATAAGCACCATAACAGAATGACTGGGATCCAGATCAGTTGCGTGGATCAGGGCTCTCTTGCCATTTAGATGTTTATCTAATGACTCCTAGCAGCTAGAAAGCGAACATTGAAAGATGAATGTATTAACTCTATATGGAAGCCAACACCATTATCAAAATTCATTCCCTCTCTCTCTCATATACAACCACCCACACGCCTCACAAAGCCATATCTTCTGAACTTCTGTGGAGTCGGTAAAGATAATATGGTCACTTGTCCTTGAGTGCTCTCAATTATCATTCTTTGCTTGTCCTCAACAGCGCACTTTGGGTTTTGTGTCCCATTGCGCACACTTAACATGCAAAGAGCTGCTGAGATGTAGCACAGTTTAACAGAATGGTGAAATGTTTTGTGACTAGATCTAAGGTCAGGTGGATTGGTAAGTAAAGCCAAGAGGGGCTTTTAACCTAGAAGCACCAGTCTTGACTTGCACTGAACCTCATACAGTTTGGAGTCTTTAAGGAGAGATGGATTTAACAGACAATGATTTTGTCTAGGACTTGATATTAATATTCTGCTTTCTTCTTACTCTTACGTGTTTGAGGTCCCAGCCTTTAAAACAAGAGCATCATTTAAATACAGACACAGATGAAAATATAAGGTATATATTTCCTGACATACCTAGCTGTACAAACAATTAGATAATACTGTTAATTGAAAAGCAAGGCTACATAGTGGAGCCTTGTCCAGATTCTGCACAGAGAAGGCAAATAGTCTCTTTTAAAATTTCAGCCACTTTGCCTTTCATTTTGGCAAATCTTGATCCAGAGTTTCTCACTCCAGGCCCCTGCAGACAAGCGGTATTTTTGTTCTGCAACATGTTGTTGACTCAGTAATAGTGCATTTAGTGATGGATTTATACTGGACCATGCACAAATGATTCCACTTTATTATTTGTTCTGCGATGCTTCTTCAAGGGTACTGCAGTGCTGCTGTCTAGAGGGGCACTCTTTGTACTATAGCTCTACCGAAGCAGGACAAAGAATAAACTGGAACATTTCTGGTACAAAAAGTGACAGGACTTCGGGAGAAAGTTACAGGACGTGCACTGATTGGAAAGGAAGCAGTGTGTTCACCCTGAAACATCTGGAGGCACAAACAGTATTGGAAGTGGAATCAAGTACAACCTCTCCAATCCCACCATGAGCACAAATCATGAAGGCACAATGGTGGCCCAACCACACTTTTCCATTTCCCCCTCCCCATTCAGTGCTAAACCACGGGTTTTCTGGGGGAAAGCAGTGGAGCAAATGCAAAACCACTCAGACCCTGCTTTCTAGCCCAGGGGAAGTGTGAGTCTAAAAAGGGTGGCCCTCCACAGTGAACTGAATAACACAATTAAAATGGAATTCGGGCAACGGATGAGTCCATTCCTTTACAGAAAGAGGGCTTGGTTAAAAAAAACCCCACAACATTTCTCCTAACATTCCCTAGCAAAAAACAGCAACACCCCTTTTTAGCAGCCCTATTTTCATACCAAGAGTCGGCATTCAAAGTCCCCATCGTTGCATCCGCAACACATGAGCATCCATTGCGAAGGACGCTTCTTTATCTGCTGGCCATTTACTCTGCAACCGTCTGTAATGCACTGGGTGCCGAAGCAGGTAGTATGTCTGTCTGGGCGGCTGTGGAGTAATGAAAGGAAAACAGTAGCAGTGTAGCGTGGGGACAAATTTTCCGTCACGCACGCTGGAGTCACTTGGCTTCACTTAGCACCTGCCACTGGCAGAGATTGAGCTTCTAGCGAGTCCTGGAGAGGGGCTGCATGGATGTGACACACTGGCAGGTTTTAATGGCACCCTCCCCCCACAACTCCAAAGACAAAATGGTGATAAGCCAGGGACATGATTTCAGCGGGGTCTGATCGCAGGAAATGGAGGCAGTTTGAAGATACGAACAGCGGCCTTACAGCTCTTGACCACACTCAATTGCCACTGGCTAATGGGAGCAGAGATGGCCCACCATTCTGAAGACAACCCTATTTCTGCATTTGCGGCTTTAGCTAATAATAATACAACCCTTTCAAGTATTTACAGGAAATGTGAATTACACTTTGGAAATGTTCTATGTCTCCTGATTGAACAGGAACACACAAGGGCAGGATTCAGCCTGAACAAAGGTGTCTATGGAAAGTTTTAATTGCTGTAATTATCTTTCAAAATAGATTTATTCTTTTGCTATTTTCTTTTATGACTCTGCTTCCTGTTCCTTTGTATCTTATTGTCGCTTGCTGGCAGCTATCCAGATTTCACTTCTCGATTAGCCAAACGTACTCGCAGCATCACTTTGCTGTTTCCGAGGGTATTGTAAAAGTTGAAGGGAGCTGGGTCAACGGCTGCCTGCTCCACATCTATCCATTCAAGAGAAGTTCTTCACATGGTAGAGAACGGAAATGTCAGGCTTCACTCGAAAAGATCAAGGTAGTCTGGATCCTCCCCTTGCTGGCCACAGGGATAACGCAGAATCTCCTTTCCAAAAGATGTGATGGGCTCCTCCTAACAGGAAGAAAACCAGTACAAATTTAGGTTCCAGAGGTCCAAAATCCATCATTCATTTCCTACTAGAAACTGCTCAATCAGTTTAGAACCATAGAATTCTAGAGCTGGAAGAAGGGACCCTGAACATCATCTAGTCCAGGCATGTCCAGAGTCCGTTTCGGGGGCCTAATCTGGCCCCTGTGGCAGTTTATTTCCTGGGGTAAAATCCTAAAAAAAAAACCTCAACAACTTCAATCCTAAAGAAAGGTCAACAACTTTGGTCGACCCTCACGACCCTTTACTTTATCAAATCTGGCCCTCTTTGAAAAAAGTTTGGACACCACTGATCTAGTCCATGGGTAGGCAAACTAAGGCCCGGGGGCTGGATCCGGCCCAATCGCCTTTTTAATCCGGCCCACAGACGGTCTGGGAATCAACATGTTTTTACATGAATAGAATGTGTCCTTTTATTTAAAATGCATCTCTGGGTTATTTGTGAGGCATAGGAATTCGTTCACCCCCCAAAAAATATAGTCCAGCCCCCCACAAGGTCTGAGGGACAGTGGACCTGCTGAAAAAGTTTGCTGACCCCTGATCTAGTCCAACCAATGCAGGAATATGCAGCTGTCCCTTACGGGGATCAAACCTGCAACCTTGGCATTATCAGCACCACACTCTAACTCAGTGTTTCCCAACCTTGGGCCTCCAGCTGTTTTTGAACTACAATTCCCATCATCCCTGACCACTGGTCTTGCTAGCTAGGGATGATGGGAGTTGTAGTCCAAAAACAGCTGGAGGCCCACGGTTGGGAAACACTGCTCTAACTAACTGAGCTATCCAGGCTGGTTATCAAAGCAGGCAGATGAGCAGCATTTAAGGTAGCTGAGCATACCAGTATAGCTTGGGCTAAAGAGAAATCTGATTTCAAAGAGCAATCATAGCAGGCTCTTCGCCCAGTGGATTTGAGCTCAGCTTTAAGACAACATATACACAGGACAGCTACATTCCCTCAAGTGAAATCCTGGAATAAACTAGCAGCCATGCTTTTTTGCTTTGTGTGTCTGGAGATCTACGTCTCCCTTTTGTGGGGTGGGTGGGCATTGTTTTACATAAAAGCGGTGCACAGACCTTCTCTTTCAGTTTTCATCATTCACTTTGCCCCAAAGATAATAAATACAGAAACATTTAAAAAAGCAGTTGCAGATACTTAAGTCCAGTCATGAACGACTCTGGGGTTGCGGCACTCATCTCGCTTTACTGGCCGAGGGAGCCGACATTTGTCCGCAGACAGTTTTTCTGGGTCGTGTGGCCAGCATGACTAAGCCACATCTGGCAAACCAGAGCAGCGCACGAAAACGCCCATTACCTTCCTGCCAGAGCGGTACCTATTTATCTACTTGCACTGGCGTGCTTTCGAACTGCTAGGTTGGCAGGAGCTGGGACTGAACAACGGGAGCTCGCCCCGTCGTGGGATTTGAACCGCCAACCTTCCGATCGGCAAACCCAAGGCTCAGTGGTTTACACCACAGCGCCACCCACGTCCCAACCAATAACACTTACAGGGCACCTAACATTGCATTAAGTCCTGCAGAATAACATTTTCTGCACCAAGAAGCTTCAACATAGTCATAGAATGAGGTGGTAGTGGGAAATTTGAGCATTACAGAGGAGCACCTTGTGGTAGTCGACTAGGTCAGCCAACGTTGAATGCTGCTGCTGATCCACACCCAGGAAGCTGTATGAATCCCCGGAAGCGTCTATCAGGAAGTGCTTGCAGCCTTTGGCCGACAAATACGAGAGGACGTAGCCTTTGATTTTTTCACTGACCCGGATCAGGAAGCTCCCAGGTGCCAAACCGCTTAGAAGTTCTTCTGCTTTCTTGGTAGTTAAAATGCCTGTCCCAAAAATGAAAGGTGAGAGCTAAACAAGAGAAAACTATTTGCCGGCTTGCTGCACATTGGAAAGATGCTGTCAAATCTTCTCTAATATAGTGGACCAGCTTCCAGCCTATTCAGTGACCTAGTGAACTCAAGATCCCATTAGTCATCAGACCCCTTTTCCCAGCTAAACTCTGCACCTAGGTAAAGGGACCCCAGACCATTAGGTCCAGTCGTGACCGACTCTGGGGTTGCGGCGTTCATCTCGCTTTATTGGCCGAGGGAGCCAGTGTAAAGCTTCCAGGTCATGTGATTAAGCCACTTCTGGCGAACCAGAGCAGCGCACGGAAACATCGTTTACCTTCCTGCTGGAGCGGTACCTATATCTACTTGCACTTTGACGTGCTTCCGAACTTCTAGGTTGGCAGGAGCAGGGACTGAGCAATGGGCGCTCACCCCGTTGCGGGGATTCGAAACGCCAACCTTCTGATCGGCAAGTCCTAGGCTCTGTGGTTTAACCCACAGCGTCACCCGCTTTGACTCTGTTCTAGCCTGCGCTCCCCTACTGTCTTATCAGTCTGCTCGTCAAGGTCAGGCAGAGCTGAAGTCTGCAGCTGTTGGCTCTCCCCTGCCTGACTAACATCTGAGCCTCTCTGTTCCTGGCTGCTTACTGCAGTTGGCTGTAAATCTTTGCTTGGAGTTGGCTCATTCCTGACATAGTGGTCCTTAGCTTGGACTCCCTTGCCCTATGAAAGGCAGGAAGACCAGGTACTCACCATGGAACCAAGGTGCTACCTGGCCCGTGGATTTCTCAAAACCGGCTCGGAGCTGCTGCTGCTCTTCCTTGAACCACCGAATGATGGCCTCCTGAGTAGAAGTGGAGACAGTCCTTTGTACTGCCTGCTTCCTGTTGTCGCAATAAGAAGAGAGAAAGAAGTGGGGAGCAGATTACGATCTTAGCACTAGATTTAAGTTCAGTGCCATTGCACTCCTTTAAAGGTAAAGGTAAAGGTACCCCTGCCCGTACGGGCCAGTCTTGACAGACTCTGGGGTTGTGCGCCCATCTCACTTAAGAGGCCAGGGGCCAGCGCTGTCCGGAGACACTTCCGGGTCACATGGCCAGTGTGACATCGCTGCTCTGGTGAGCCAGAGCTGCACATGGAAACGCCGTTTACCTTCCCGCTGGTAACTCCTTTACAGAAATGCAAATCATGATTTAGAATAAACTGTGCCCGTTAAAGATGTTTCGGAGGATACTTGGGCCAGATGCCCTTCTAGGAGTCTTGTCACAAGGGCTGAACCAAACTCTCTCCTGGCTTCACACCACCACCAATGACCCCTTGCTTCCTTTCTTTAATTTGGGACCCATCTATTTGTCCAGCCAAGCAATAAGAAGATGAGGCAAGCAAAGGGAGTTGACCCTTCTCCTTGCTCCCTTCCATAAGGCCCAGGAGGGTCAGGGCAGCATTTCCAGGGAGCTGCAGGAGTTGGCAGCAGGCATGGGGCCACCACTAGTAAGCCCAAAGATTCAGAGTGCTCATTATGGCTGGGATTCAAAGGACCTGTACCCCAAAACATTTGGAGGGCAGCAGGTTAGTAAAGACTGTTCAACACGTCCCCCAATTTACTTCAGGTAAGAAACATTCTCATTCTCTTTTAAGGTTTTTTATTGGCTTTGATTTTCCTTATATAAATATTGGATTCAGTTACGTCTCATGGGTATTTAATCGTGTGTCATTGACACGTAAACATTGTGTGCTTTAGACGTGCTCCAGGAAAAACCCAGCCTGCCCACTCATCACCAGCCCTGTGCCAACATAGCTGTTTCTTCCTTCGTATGGTCTACTGTGGCTTTTTGTATAACTCTAGGAAGTGTGCCAGGCCGTGTCAAAATAACTCCCACTGGCCTTTTTCACACAAGAACACTCCTGCAGGATGGCTAGAGGCATCAGTCACCTCAGCTAGTCACATTCAGGTGCGTTCAAGCCCAATATAGCTGAACTATGTCCCAGGACGCGTGTGGCGCTGTGGGTTAAACCACAGAGCCTAGGACTTGCCGATCAGAAGGTCGGCAGTTCGAATCCCCGCGATGGTGTGAGCTCCCATTGCTCAGTCCCTGCTCCTGCCCACCTAGCAGTTCGAAAGCACATCAAAGTGCAAGTAGATAAATAGGTACCACTCCGGCGGGAAGGTAAACGACATTTCCATGCGCTGCTCTGGTTTGCCAGAATGACCCAGAAGCTGTACACCGGCTCCCTCAGCCAATAAAGCGAGATGAGTGCCACAACCACAGAGTCAGTCACAACTGGACCTAATGGTTAGGGGTCCCTTTACTTTTTATGTCCCAGAATTGCATTTTAAAGGCCAATTGCACAATTTCAGCAGTATCAGTATCCATATAGATATATGCAGAGTGCAATGTGGTCAGGAGGAAAGGACTCAACAGCAGGAAGAACGATTCAGGTGTCCTTTCTGAGTTCTCCCTTGGCCTTCCCCTTCTCACCTCCTCACCCTATAGTCAAAGCCTTCAGGGTTACTAACCTGTCTGTTTTGCCGTTGGTCATTCCGGCACTGAGATGCTTAGGTTTTGGTGGCAGAGGAGGAGGAGGAAGCGGCCGTTTCTGCTCCCCTGTCTTAAAAACCGTGGAGACCCCCGCCACTTTTCCTTTGCGGGTTCCTTGCAACGACAGCCTCTTGTAGTCGTCCCGGGCCTGTCTGGCGAGGGAGCGCCGCCTTTCATCGGCTGCTTTTGCCCGCTCCACTGAAACAGGAAAAAGAAGGTTGTTATTTGCTCTTGGGTGGAGGTCAAGACAGGGGCGGAGGAAGGTGGGTCCGGACCGTCCCGGGTGTCACCATTGAGGGGGGTGACAAAATGCCGGGCAGCACTCACTGTGGGGCCTGCAGCACATCCAAGCCGTGCGTCTCTCCTGGGAGAGATGTGGTGTCTTGGGTGCGCGCACGCTCCGCGCTGCCCAAATGGTCCGCCTGCTGCTTCCCCCCCAGCTGTAGGGCGGCTGAGTGGGAGGAGGCAGGCAAACTCAGGAGGCCCCATGGTGCGCCCCGCCCTATGGGCAGCTCGCCTCACCCCAGGCGCCCGAGCCACTGGGTCCAGAGGCATTTCTGGTTAGCGGAGTCTGTAACCTGAAGTGTATGTAACCCGAGGTACCACTGTACTTCTGGTAAATGAACCACCATAGAAGGCTGTTAGAAGGCTGTGAAAATTTGTGCCTGAGGTTTTCTAGACTCATCTACCCATGTACTTATCTGAAACCAAAGGGGCATATTGGTTGCCAGATGTGAAATATATTCAACCAACCAACCAACCAACCAACCAACCAACCAACCAACCAACCAACCAATCAAATGTCTTTATTGGCATCTCAGTATAAAACATTTCAAGTAACTGGGATAATTAAAAAGACAAGGGTGAAGCTCCCATCATCCCTAGCTAACAGGAACAGTGGTCGGGGATGATGGGAATTGTAGTCTCAAAACATCTGGAGGGCCGAGTTTGCCTGTGCCTGTGCTACACCCTGTCTATTTCTCAAAAGGATAGTTTGTTGGGAACCCTTTTGGGTAAGATTGTGGCTAAAAAGGAAGCTACTAAAGAGTAATATCTTTGTCCCAATCTGCCAGGAGAAACCTTCTTTGGCTTCTTCTCAGAGTTGTGGGCCGGAGGTCCAACATTTTGCTTGCAATCAGTTGGCAAGGTCTGCTGTGTAAAGGGCAATCTAAGAGAGCTTGTTAAAGCCTCAATAACACACTGGGCAGTAGATATAGGATACAATATAGATTTTGACCTCTGGGGAAGACTCCAGAAAAGCGACTTGAAATTTGCAGCATGTTATTCTTTGAAGGAGAACTACCTGAAAATGATTCACAGATGGTATTTAACTATAAGTAGGCTTGCTAAGATGTACAGAACAGAATCAGATAAGTGCTGGAGATAAAAAGAGGTGGAGGCAATGTTCTTTCAAATGTTGTAGACATGTAAAAGAGTAATAGGGAAAGATCTATAATGAATTGGGGGCGGGGTGTTTAAAAGTACTTTCCTAAAAAACCCAGAATCCTTTCTGTTGGGGATAATTCAGACTGAAATTCCCATGTGTCAGAAAAGGCTATCTGGCAAATAGAAGGGGAAGAAATGGAGGCAGTGAGAGATTTTACTTTCTTGGGCTCCATGATCACTGCAGATGGTGACAGCAGTCACGAAATTAAAAGACGCATGCTCCTTGGGAGAAAGGCGATGGCAAACCTTGACAGCATCTTAAAAAGCAGAGACATCACCTTGCCAACAAAGGTCCATATAGTAAAAGCTATGGTTTTCCCAGTAGTGATGTATGGCTTTTGAATTGTGGTGCTGGAGGAGACTCTTGAGAGTCCCATGGACTGCAAGAAGATCAAACCTCTCCATTCTGAAGGAAATCAGCCCTGAGTGCTCACTGGAAGGACAGAATCTGAAGCTGAGACTCCAATACTCTGGCCACCTCATGAGAAGAGAAGACTCCCTGGAAAAGACCCTGATGTTGGGAAAGATGGAGGGCACAAGGAGAAGGGGACGACGGAGGACGAGATGCTTGGACAGTGTTGTCGAAACTACCAGCATGAGTTTGACCAAACTGCGGGAGGCAGTGGAAGACAGGAGGGCCTGGCGTGCTCTGGTCCATGGGGTCATGCAGAGTCAGACACGACTAAATGACTAAACAACAACAGCAACCCAACTGCGGCCCGCATTTTGTTAGCCCCAAAATGGAAAACGAGCGAGGTCCCAACCAAAGAAGAATGGCAACTTAAGCTGACAGAATATGCACAGCTTGCAGATTTAACATATAGAATAAGAGAACAAGAAGAACATACGTTTAAAGAAGACTGGGAAATGTTTATTGACTATATGGGAAATAATTGTGTACAGGTGAAAACGCTCGCAGCGTTAAGATAAATTCAACAGTGTAAATAAGTGTTGATGGATGCAATAATGGAATACTGATTGGTATAGTTTTTGTAAAATATGCAGGGACTTATGATATGTAAAATGAACCATAGAAAGAGAAGAATGGGAGTCGTTGATATCTTACGGATGTAAAATGAGTACTTTAAATTTTAAAACAGGAAATTTATTATGAGAGAGAGAGAAAGAGAGATTTGGCATCATTTTGAGAAGCAGGTTGGAGCGCAACTCAACAGCCAGTTTGTTGCTGTGTTTGAACCCACTGAGGTGTGTTTCTGAGTCTCCTTCAGCTTCAGAAAGGAAAGTTGGCTTCGCCTCTGTTTGCACAGCTGTTTGCTCATGGCTTTTTAATATGGGCGTTTCTTGGTGCCAAGACTGAGCCTCAAATTCACACACAAGGGGAAGGGAGGCGGTACACTAAACAACATGAAGTTGTACAGCCTTTGGGGGTCCCCCGTTTCTTGGGGAAGTCTCCCACACACATACATTCTGGGGCATAATCAGGCTGTGTACACATCAAACATTTACAGCACATTTAGGAAAGACTTTCTCGCCTTCATATCCCCTCCTCACACCAGGGCTGCCTGTGCAAAGAGAAGGAAGCCTTTGCGCAAACCTGCAGGAAAGGGAGGAGGCAGCAGCACAGGCAAAAAGATGTGCCAATCTGCAACTGGATTGAATCACTGGAGATATTATAAGGTAAAGGTAAAGGGACCCCTGACCATTAGGTCCCCCAGCAGAGCTACTAACACCCCATATATATACATATCCAGCATATACAGTGGTACCTTGGGTTACAGACGCTTCAGGTTACAGACTCTGCTAACCCAGAAATAGTTCCTCAGGTTAAGAACTTTGCTTCAGGATGAGAACAGAAATTGTGCGGCGGCAGCAGGGCGCCCCATTAGCTAAAGTGGTGCTTCAAGTTAAGAACAGTTGCAGGTTAGGAACTGACGTCCAGAACTAATAACCATATTTTTCACTCTATAAGATGCATCAGACCAAAAGACGCACCTAGTTTTTGGAAGAGGAAAACAAGAAAAAAAAAATTCTGAATCCCAGAAGCCAGGACAGCAAGAGGGATCGCTGCGCAGCAATCCCTCTTGCTGTCCTGGCTTATGGGATAGCCGCACGCAGCCTCTCTCAGGCAAGGGGAGCCTTCATCCCCTGTCTGGGAGAGGCTGCGTGCGGCTATCACATAAGCCCTTCTCCCTCCTTGGGGAAAAGCCCCCAAGAGCCACACACATGCTCCACGCAGCTCTTTAAAGGGAATGCTGAGCAGAGCCTCCCGCCTGCATTCGCTCCATAAGACGCACACACTTTCCCCCTTACTTTTTAGGAGGGAAAAAGTGTGTCTTATAGAGCGAAAAATACAGTAGGTTCGTAACCCGAGGTACCACTGTATAACAATGAAGAAAACAGAAGGAAGGGAAATAAACTATGTCCAGGGATGAATTCCAGTCTACACTCACTTCCTCCCACAATTCAGTGAAATTATTACAAGCCAGAGAGAAAGCATCACAGAATTTGAATGCCCAGTCTAGCACAAAACAGATTTTCCCTCTAGATTACCAACTTGTATCTCTAACTGCTCCTTCCAATGCAGAGTTCTGAACATCCATCGCTCTCTCCCCTAGAGCCTATGAAACGATGTCAGTAGGTGTCAAGACCAATCCATGTTTCCTAGTTTATTGAATAAGGCACAACTATTCAGAGGAGGAATCTAGCACATAACCCTCCCCCGGGCCACATTTTAGTTATGCATTAATTTTCCAGCTATAGCGATTCTCCAGAGCCTGCTGTAACCAGCTCTCCCCTGTTAATCGACTCGAATCTCTCCAGTATCGAGCCAATTCCAGTCTGGCAGCAATAAGCAGAAACGCTATTTAAACAGGAATTTAATGTGATTAAATTGCTAGGTCCTCGTGCCAGTCAATAAAGCTGCGGCCTTTTTCACATTCCGATATCCTAAGTCTAGTCTCTTCATTCCTCGTCTGTCTGCATTGCTGCCTGCAATGATGGGGCTCACCCCTCAGCGCCGCCTCCCGGGCAATGCGGATTAAGCTGACAAAATTATTCAAGGAGGAAGGAAAAGCCAGAGAAAGACCTTTGCCTGCCTGAAAGAGTCAAAGGTGTTTTGAAAAAAACGGATGGCGCAAGCACTCACTTTTGACTCTGGTTTGGCAGGTTTTTGTAGTTGTTTCAAAACCTCTGTTTAACATTGGGACAAAAGAATTTGCAATGGCTGTTGTCGCTGCAGGTCTGTCACTCCGCATTTTTAAAAATATTTCAAATATTGTGCTTTTATTTCCAACCGTATCTCTTAGGTGACCTGCTGAACACGAAGGTGCAACAGATGCAGGTTGCAAACAAGCAATCTCCTCTGAGACTTCCAAGTCCCTCTCCCTGTCTCCAGTCAGACCAAGGTAACCTCGCAATGGAATTTCCCCAGGATTCAGGAAATGCATACTGGAAAAAACAACAGCATGTGGCAGCACTGTGTGTGATGGAAGAGGTGGAGCCAAAGAGAACAGCTGCAACGGAAGGCAAGCCGCTGAACCAAACCAGGGCAAGCCTGAGGCTGACAAGCACCAGCAGCTTCTCGCCAGATTAAATTCAGGATAGGCTTTTGTTCCTTTTGTAATATATAGGTTGGTGGCAGGAGTGGAATATTTTAGTGCAGTCATGCCTCAGGTTACAAACGCTTCAGGTTGCGCGTTTTTGGGTTACGGACATGCCGAAACCTGGAATTACCGGAACGGGTTAGTTCCGGGTTTCAACGCTCATGCATGCCCAGAAGTGCTAAATCGCGCTTTGTACACGCACAGAAGCACCGAATTGCGGCCTGCACGTGCAATGCGGGTTGTGAACTCTGCGGGTTGCGAACATGCCTCCTGCACAGATCACGTTCGCAACCCGAACGTCCACTGTACAGTGGAACCTCGGTTACATACACTTCAGGTTACATACGCTTCAGGATACAGACTCCGCTAACCCAGAAATAGTGCTGCAGGTTAAGAACTTTGCTTCAGGATGAGAACAGAAATCATGCGGCAGCAGCAGGAGGCCCCATTAGCTAAAGTGGTGCTTCAGGTTAAGAACAGTTTCAGGTTAAGAACGGACCTCCGGAACGAATTAAGCACTTAACCCGAGGTACCACTGTACAAGTTATTCAGCAAAGGCTTGCTCATATTTTTATGTCTCCGTTTCTGATCTGTGCACTGCTAGTTTGCAAATAAGCAAAAAGAACAAACAGGAGCCTTAGGCTGTGCACACATTGCCTTCTTAAAACTCCTGGAAAGAGGGGCTGGCTGTTCAGCCGTTCTGGGAATTGTAGCTCTTAGCAAATGACAGTTCCTAGGATTCTTTAGGGAAAGCCAGGTGTGTGCAAAGTGGAATGATACTGCTTTGAATGGATCGTGCAAGTGGGTCCTAAGTTTAATCTGATAGGCATCATCACATAAGAGATCTAACAGGGGCTTACGAGTTTCCAACCAGACAGGATCTTCCTTGTCCAACTTCTCCATTGACTCGTAGGTACGATTTAGGGTCACTTCTTGTGCTCTGCTGTCATTCACGATTGTATTCATTTCCTCTTCTTTCCTCTGTCATACACACACACAAAGTATTTTGTTTAGTGTGAACCTCTCTACTTCCTGCATGGCAATCATATTTACAGGTAATGGGCAGTTCAGCAATCCCTCTGATAAGGGTCATAAACTTCTTCTAATAAGGTGATTGGCAGATGAGTCGACAAAAGGTTTAGTCACCGATCAAAATTTGTCGCCTGACTAATCTTTAGGGCCAAGGGACACCGTTGAGCAACCATGCACATGAGCCTTTGCCCAACTCGATGATTCAGAAATGCAACAGGATGATGGAATATCTTTTCCCTTGAGCTGCACTTTTAACGGCAGGCGTCTGGCAAATAAAACAGGGCCTGCCAACATGGTTCCTCCAACATGCTGTGGTTGCGAACGACCAGCATCCCTGCCCCACTGACCATGCAAGCAGGGGCTGATGGGAGTTACTCTAATAACCTCTGGCCAACAACAAGTTGGCTATCCCTGAAATAAGGGATAATTTTCAGTTTTAGATGGACAGGTTTATCCAGGCATGTTTGGCGGGGACATGGGACAGGGCCTTCTTGGTGGCTGCTCCCAAACTTTGGAATTCTCTCCCGAGAGAAGCTGGACTGGCTTCCTCCTTGCTGTCCTTCCTTCCTCTGGAAGCTGAAGACTTTCCTGTTCCAATAGACTCTAGGGAACTGAATGCTTTTAATGAGGGGGCTGGTGTTGGGCTGTTTTGGTTGTGTTTGTCTGTCTGTTACAAACACACACGAGTTTTAATTCTACCCGTGTTTAATTCTTTTTTTATGATTGTGTTTTTTCTCTTAATCTTTTTAGCTGTTCTTATTTTTGTCTGTCACCTGCCTCGAGTCCCTGTCGGGGAAGATAAATATATAATATCTATTCAGCAGCTGCATTGCAGGCGGTTGGAAAACCCTTCCAACTCTACAGTTCTAGGATTCTAGGATTCTATTCTGCAAACAAATGAAACGAATCCAGATACAAAGGATTTGGTGACAGATAACATTATAAAAAAATAAAGGTACCCCTGCCCGTATGGGCCAGTCTTGACAGACTCTAGGGTTGTGCGCCCATCTCACTTAAGAGGCCGGGGGCCAGCGCTGTCCGGAGACAATTCCGGGTCACGTGGCCAGCGTGACAAAGCTGCATCTGGCGAGCCAGCGCAGCACATGGAACGCCGTTTACCTTCCCGCCAGTAAGCGGTCCCTATTTATCTACTTGCACCCAGGGGTGCTTTCGAACTGCTAGGTTGGCAGGCGCTGGGACCGAGCAATGGGAGCGCACCCCACCGCGGGGATTCGAACCGCCGACCTTTCAATCGGCAAGCCCTAGGCGCTGAGGCTTTTACCCACAGCGCCACCCGCGTCCCGATAACATTATAAGATTTCTTAAAAACTATAGATTAAGTGGCAGCTTTGCTCTCAGGGTGCACATATAAACATGAGCGCGTGTGCGCACACACACATACTGTCTGGTCAAACAGATTTTGTGGGTTATTGGGTATACTACAAAACTAGTTTATTAAACTGGATAATGGAATGAACACACCATGGGGCATTATGCCTTTCATACGCCACTTTTAATGGTGATTTTGCAAAAGGTATAGCTTGGCACCAAATGCTGAGGATGTTGGAAAGTGCCTGTCCCCATTCCATGTCTATTAGTAGCTCCGGTCTACTGCAGAGGTCAGCAAACTTTTTCAGCAGGTGGCCGGTCCACTGTCCCTCAGACCTTGTGGGGGGCCAGACTATATTTTTTGGGGGGGGAATGAACGAATTCCTATGTCACTGAGACCACATAACACCGGTCTTGAAAGACCTACATTGGCTCCCAGTAGGTTTCCCAGCACAATTCAAGGTGTTGGTGTTGACCTTTAAAGCCCTAAAAGGCCTCGGTCCAGTATACCTGAAGGAGCATCTCCACCCCCATCGTTCAGCCCAGACACTGAAGTCCAGCGCCGAGGGCCTTCTGGCAGTTCCCTCACTGTGAGAGGTGAAGTTACAGGGAACCAGGCAGAGGGCCTTCTCGGTAGTGGCACCCGCCCTGTGGAATGCTCTCCCATCAGATGTCAAAGAGATAAACAACTGCCTGACATTTAGAAGACATCTGAAGGCAGCCCTGTTCAGGGAAGTTTTTAATGCGTGACATTTTAATGTATTTTTAATCTTTGTTGGAAGCCGCCGAGAGTGGCTGGGGAAACCCAGCCAGTTGGGCGGGGTATAAATAATAAATTGTTGTTGTTGTTGTTGTTGTTGTTGTTGTTGTTGTTGTTGTTGTTGTTGTTATTACTATGCCCCACAAATAACCCAGAGATGCATTTTAAATAAAAGCACACATTCTACTCATGTAAAAACACGCTGATTCCTGGACCGTCCGTGGGCCAGATTTAGAAGGCGAATGGGCCAGATCCGGCCCCCAGGCCTTCGTTTGCCTACCCATGGTCTACTAAGTGTGAGAAGCTAGTCTGTTCCAGCGCTTCTGCTTCTTCTTTAAACGAAAGCGGAAATCTCTGAGAAGTGGCCTCGCCCCAAAGTCCTGCAATGGCTGAGCACTGAGCATTGACATGATTTACCTCCATTGTGGAGCAGGCTAGTTGTCTGGTTTGCTAAATGTACAGCATCCCAATTTAAGGGCCTTGGGGTGGGGGGTGTTTAAGATCACACTGGTCTCATGATTTGATTTGCATTCAGAAGCATGGCTTATATCTCTAGGCGATTCCCACAGCTCTACAATTCCATGATTCTGAGAACAGGAGACAACACTGAATACAGACAAAATGCAGTTGCTTCCATAAACCCACACTGTTTCCTTACCTGCCGCAAGACATACTTCCTTGAATGATTGATAGAGTCTGCCAGCATCTGTTCTATACCTCTTGGCTTACTGGTAGGAGCCTAAAACCCAACCAAACAGAAAAACAGGATTGTAAGCTTTTCACACCCTGACTCCAAACCTCGAATCTAATTGTGTTCCAAAACATACAGGTTGAAGAATCACCCACAGTCATGATCAGAATTCTTGAATTTTCAGGCCCACAGAGGAGATACATATTTCGCTTTACAGCGGTGTAACAGAATGGAGAGAGTGTAAAATGAGGGAGACCTGGGTTCAAATCCTCGCTCGCTTGTGAAGCTCACAGGGAGATTTTCAGCCAGTCGCTATTGCTCAGTCTAGCATACCTCACCCAAGTTACAGTGGAACCTCCGATTGCGAACGTGATCCATGCGGGAGGCACGTTCGCAACCTGCAACGTTCGCAACCCGCAGCGCCACGTCTGCGTACATGCAGGTCGTGATTTGGCGCTTCTGCGCATGCACAAAGCACGATTTGTTGTGTCTGTGCGTGCATGAGCGCCGAAACCCGGAAGTAACCTGTTCCGGTACTTCCGGGTTCGGCATGGTGCGCAACCCGAAAACGCGTAACCTTAAGCATCTGTAGCCCGAGGTATCACTGTATTATGAATTAATGTACCAAAATGGCTTTTAAGCAGTTTACAAGTATAAAATCAATCTTAAAAGCCACACATAATGAAAATATACCAAAAGAACCCACCCCAGTTAAAAGGTATAACCATTAAAACAGTTCAACTGGGACAAGGAAGTTCAAATTCAGGGGAATTCTTGCCTAAACAAGAGCAGGCAGAATGCCAAGACTGATGGGGCGTCTCACATTTCTGTAGACTAGGGGTGATCAAAGGCTTGATTACCCATTTCCTTCCAAGGTAAGGGGAAGTGACATAGCTAAGCCTGGCAGGACAGCTTACTTTATTGCATTAACCCCTTCATGCATTCATTGGACTTAAGCACGTTGGTGATACAAGACTGGTTATCCCACAAAATCACCCTTCCACAAAGATGGCAAAGCGCAGAACTTAGTCATAGAAAAACGCTCTCCTGCATCCAGGAATATTTAATGTTGCAAAAAACATAGCAGCTCCATAGTCACTGCTAAGTTGTAGACCAAAGTACTAATGTGGTGAGCGAGTCCCATTTCCCACAGCTAATTGTGCAAGTGAAGATCTAAAAGTGTGTTTAATGAAGCCAACTGCTTTTTTTAACCCAAGGTACAGAAGAAGGGCCAGTGACTAGTTACCACATTTGACCTTCAAATTCTGATTTAAGCACCTCAGTCAATGCTCCCATCCTCCTGCCTGGTGACCAACCTACTTAACAAACATTCCTTCCCATTACATATTAACACAGAGACAGACTCGTTCAGCTCTCAAAACTTTTAAGAGAAAACTCAGCAGGGAGTAAATTGCTTGCTCTCAAGCAAGAAATATTACAGTGAATCCTACTTCATTCAAAGTTGCGTTCATACTGGGAGTCTTTGGGGCACCCCACAATTGCCTAACCTTGGCTTCCATAGGTTCAGGTGTGATAGGAATTTTATGGTCTTAGATATAGGGTAATGTTCATAAGTTACCAACCAAGCACGTACATAGATCAACACAGGAAGGCCAACCTGGAATCATTTTGATTCCTAAACTGAGCAAATGTTTTCTCTGCAAGGTCAAAGTGGGAAGCCTTCCCATTGTCTCTTTCCTCACAAATCCTGTCTTAAGGGCACATTTAAGATATGAATAGGGTGTGAGCCTGTGACCTGGCCCAGGAACCAAGTATTTATCATTACAAAGATTGGCCAGGCTCCCCAGGAAATCCAGTCAAGTAACATGCCAGACAGGAGAAAAACAACCTTCAAATTTCTGTTTTAGATCGCCTTTTCTGTGACGTAGGTGTGATGTATCTGAGGGGTGGTCTTAGGTTACACCCCTTCTGTGATGTATGTATGATGTTTCTGGGGGTGGTCTTGATCTACAGGTTGGCAATTTCAAAAGTCTTTATAAGGCCTTGCGCGCCATTTTTCTGGCCAGGCTCTTTTCTTTGGACTTTGCCAGTCGTCCATTGTCCTCCCTTGCTGAGGGTGGCCCAAACAGGTGGGAGGCACCTGCCCAGGTGAGCCCCCACTCGGTTCCGCAAACCCCGCCCACCTGTGGGGAAGAGAGGGTGGAAATTGTCATAACTATGTTATGAACTGGGAGGGGTCTTCTGACGGGTACCTGAGCACCAGCCAGGCTTGCCCTTTCCCTCACATGACCTCCAGATTCCAATCTTTAGGTGAAACAAAGGAAAGTATTTACATTTTCCTGTTTCCCCAGCCAAGTAAAACACAGCCTTTGTCTTGACTGAGACCCCAATCCATTGAGGTTGGGTTTGGATTGTTCTTGGAATGACGACCTGTCTGGCACTCAGGTGCCAGGATGCCAGCGATTCACCCACTCACTTCAGGGATTGCATTAAACAACAACAACACTTCAGGGATTATGGATGCCCCTACCCAGGTCCCAAGCTCCTCCACTGCTAGCCATTTTCCTTCTGAGTAGAACAACGTTGCAATGGTGAAAATCCGTCAATGGAGTGATTTTATATTCTAAAGTTTTCCCATTGAGCCAGTACAATTATCAGTGAATTGCTACATTTGGCAATGGTCAGCAGAAGCTCTTTGCCTTTTGACTTAAATGAGAGGATTCGAAGCAGAATAGCTGAAACTGGGAAAGGGTTAACCCTCTACCCCAGGGTTATAGCTCTGACCCCATTTGATGCTCCCCATGGCAGCTTTAAAGTCTTCCAAAAATATGACAAGATC